>NW_020691425.1:0-5742 GCF_002925995.2 Terrapene triunguis
TGGCTTCAGATGTGTTGGCCTGCATCTTAGCGAGTCTTCAGAGAGCTTTTCTATTGTGTTAAAAACTAGCTTAACTGAGCTAACGTGATTGAAAAATGCGCTCTTTTGGGCCATTCAAGACCGTGCCTTTAAATGCAGGATCATAAACTCTTAACTTCTTTGCAGGACCCTAGCAAACTGATAAAATAGATATTCCATTATGTGGAACATACTGCCCCCCATGGGTTGTCAGCAGGCTTGTGAACTTTAGATCCATTGTAAAGACATTTACCACTTGAGCTAATGGAATAACTGGTAACTGTAGAAGGCTCTTAGGTGAAATCTTACAAACTTCTGCTGAGCGTGTCAGAGCAGTGATTTAAAAAAAAAAAAAGATTATTTTTATTACACTTATAACTCAACCAAATTTGGATAGATTTTCAGAAGGGAAATGAAGGCACCCTTGGGCAACACACCCCATGCCAAATTTCAAATGCCATGGAAGTGCTAGAGCAGGGGTTCTCAAACTGGGGGTCGGGACCCCTCAGGGGGTCATGAGGTTATTACATGGGGTGTTGCGAGCTGTCAGCCTCCACCCGAAACCCCGCTTTGCCTCCAGCATTTATAATGGTGTTAAATATGTAAAAAAGTTTTTAA
This sequence comes from Terrapene triunguis, assembly GCF_002925995.2. Taxonomy (NCBI): domain Eukaryota; kingdom Metazoa; phylum Chordata; order Testudines; family Emydidae; genus Terrapene; species Terrapene triunguis. Next base: position 637 of record NW_020691425.1, read on the forward strand.
TTTATATGGGGGGGGGGGTCGCACTCAGAGGCTTGCTCTGTGAAAGGGGTCACCTGTACAAAAGTTCAAGAACCACTGTGCTAGAGCTTCTCAACAAAACAGTTGTGAGCACTTAACAACATTCTGAAAATGAAGTTTGGGAAGATTTCAGTTTTTTCCTTATCAGCTGATCCATTTTTCTAAAACTTTTTTCACAAAAAAAATTCACCTGGAGGCAGACACCAGGCAAGAGAAAATTTCAGACCAAACAATGAAAGTTTTGTAAAGTTATAGGCAACTGAAAATTGGGTCTTAATACTTTCCATTTTAGGCAAATCTAACTTTAGGTGGTGTTCCCAGCACTGTCTAAGCAGAATAATTACTTGAACTTTTGTATTCAAACCATGGAATCCTGGTGGTATATGACATCACATAGGAGGAAGAAATCAGTTCCTGTATCCCAGAGATGGGCTCCTGCTTGCAGTTCAGGTCAGGCTGGGTTTGTTACACTTCCTGGCAACACCTGTTGTAGGTGGCAGGATGCTGCACAGAGAGGCAGTATTAGGCCTCAATCCTGCAAAAGCTTATAGAAGTGCTTAACTTTAAGCATGTGAGTAGTCCCATTGAAGTCAAGCCATGGTGAAACAGCCTTTGTGCTTGTATTCAAAATTATACTTGATAAATAAAGTAATGAAACTTTTAAAAAGTATCTAGACTATTTCACATTTACAGCAGTATATTTTTGCCCTTTGTTATGATGGTCCCTTTAATCAGCAACCAAGAGCGGAAACTAGCCAGGAGACTGAATTGTAGGATTTTCTTAAAGTGCACTGAAATGATTTTAAACAACAACAAAAAGACTCGTTTAAGATCACAAATCATCTATATTTATCTAGGATATATCTGTAGACTTAAAAATGACAAAATAAATGCATTTGAAAACAAAATGCTGATGGAAATAATTTACGTATTTGCCAAGACCCAAAGTTCTGTTTGTCTGCTTACATGCCACCTGAAGCAGCGTGCAATACCAGAGACGCATGCTCTGTGTAACACTATAAAGTTTCATACCTGTTTTCTAGTACCAGTGCAAGCATAAATCAGGTCCAAGCCTTTTCAGCATGTTGTAAATCTGAAAATCACTTTCATAACACTCTGCTGAATAATCCTGAGCCCAACATACACAAGGACATACACTATTGCCAAGTGCTGGAGGACAGATATGAAATATTCTAGCATAGATGCACCCACAGACTCCTTCCTTCTGGTTTTAGCAAGTTAAGAACCCTGCCATTCCACCTTTGTAATTATAGTCAGCATTTAAATTGCATTAGTGAGAATAGTTTACCTAACCTAGTCTAGTAACGGCTACTAGACAGGGTGGAGCTAAAGGCTTTAAGCCAAAGGGGTCAGTTGCATGCCATTGTCAGTTCAATTCACTGGCATCCTGTTCTGTCACAAGAGCTGCTTGCTTGGAGAGTTTAAACAATGTCCTGCTGATGGAAACAATGAACCAGATTCTGATGTCCTTTACACCAGTTTAAATCCAGAGTAACTCCAATGAGCTGATTTGAGTCACCCATGTGATTGAGATCAGAGTCTGGCTTCATACTGGTAAGTCCTGTAAGCAAACAATAAACTGTGGCAGAAAGTAATTCCTAATGATCTCAAGGAAACAAACAAAAACAAAAAACAACAACAAAACCCCATGCAACCAAGCTGGAGAATGCATCTGTTCACTGACTAAATAAAATAAAACTGAGTAATAAAACAGGGTCAGGTTTATTAGAGCATCTGTCCTTGTGCTGATTTGTCAGAACAGACTAGGATTTTAGCTACAGTGCACTCTAGTGTTTTTATTTAAAAGAGAATGAGGAAATTCTACAGAGCACTTGAGTCCTGCTCAGACATAGAGACTGCACGGTCACATCAGGGATCTCATTGTGCTGTGAGCCTGGGAATCTGAAGCTGCTGGATAGGATATCAGACAGTGAGTGGATGCAGAGAGGACATCCCCTATGTGAAGCTGTGTAGGATGTCACAGCGTGTTGAATATCTAGCTTGGTTACGAGAATAGAAACAGGATGACGTGCTGAGTGTACTACAGAAAGGAGCTTCGTGTGGGGGGAAGGGGTTGAGGCTGGTATAGCAGGTCTAGTGTGCTAGTCCATCCCATCTCCCAGGGTTTGTTGCATTAAAAAGACTACTTGGTGCTAGTGACAGCATCAACAGGGGAGCAGCTGTACAGGTACTGAGCATGGTTTAGCTGCAAGTACAGACAAGGGCAAGCCATGTTCAGTACAGGTTCAGCTGCACCCAGTGCTGACACCTGTTGTCATCAACAGAGAGCTGTTCTAGTGTAGACCAGCTCATGGAGAGAGATGTGCTTCCTTCCTAAGTAATGTAGTGAGAGAGAACATTTATTGGGACCTTTTTCTGTAGCAAATATCCTTTGTTAATTTCTGCAAAAGCTTTTTAAAATATGCAACTACTGGGTATTTGAAAGGAACATTGTGATACACAAAGGACTGGATTTTCAAAGGAGGGTGCAAGAGGTAAAATTGCATTTTTGTGCCCATAGGCACGTCTATACATTTACCCATCTGTGTGTTGTGCAAATAAAGATTTTTTAGTGGCCATTTGGTGCGTAACCCTACAACTTTGGTACATTTGTAGTAGTTTTTTTTTTTTTAAATTGATCAAAATTGTTTCTGGTCAGATGTAGCTCTAGCTCTGTGATTCTGTCAAGCAGCTTTCTTGATGCTTATCTTTTAGTGTTAGTTGGGGATTGGTCCTGCTTTGAGCAGGGGGTTGGACTAGATGACCTCCTGAGGTCCCTTCCAACCCTGATATTCTATGATACTAGGGCCAAAGTTATAAACTTAATTATAAGAAAATGAGCTACATTTTTTGTTGCACAAATAACTGTGGGCCATATTCTGCCTCCTCTTATTCATGCTAAGTAGTACCTTACTCCATAAATAATTCCATTGAAATCAGTGAGGCCACTTGCAGACTGAGGCACATCTCTACCCGAGTAGAGATGTCAGAATCTGTCTTGACGTTACAAAAATCAGTCATTTGCTAGAAAACAGAATTCATTACGTTGCTGCCAGAAATGTGAGGTCCTTCCCCCTTATTTTTGAAAAGGGTGGGGAAGAAAGTCAAGAACTAACAGAGTAATCTGTTCAGAAAGTAACTTGTGATTTTTATCTGGTAATGGTCAGCTTCACCTGAGTTACTTTGAGTATGGGAGTCATGATATATTAATGCTGAAACTGACTCTGCAGCATACCAGCAAGTTCTAAAATACTGTCTCTGGAACGTCACCCTGGTTTATATCAGAGCTGCACACGCTTCTACACATTGGTCCAGACTGCAAGAGTAATGTGCAGTGTTTGGAATGTACATAGCATTGTGCCCTTGCTAAGCATCATCCTATAAATAGAATGTCTGATGAAATGGTTCCAGCCTTACTGCATCCAAGGTCGGGGGGGAGGGGGGTTGGTTTTTTTTTTGTTTTGTTTTTGTTTTTATCGGGGAGGTGGGGAGAGAGAGAAGGAGGTTGAAGGGAAGGAGAAGAAGTAAAAGCAAAAGAGAACAGGCCATGGAGAATGAGGGAAAAGTTAAAATAAAAGCCCCACCTTTGTTGACTTAACTAGAGCTGCTTGCATCAGAGGCCTAGTCTGCTATGTCAGAAACCTCCCATGCTATACAAGGGAAGTCTCTCTTCAGCCTTGTGCTCTGTGCAGATTTTGCACAGTGTAGTATTGTAATGTACAGCTTTTGTACTAACCCTTACATAATCAGACTTGTCAGGCTCTTGCTCTGTGTTCACACCGCACTGAGTCTGGGTTGAAAAAAATGGAGTTGCCTTGTTGGAAGGGTAGAGAATGGGAGAAGGTATGTATTAGACATCTGTGACTGTAGCTGAGTGGGAGACAGCAGCCGTGGTCAGAGAGCTGCCACTGTTCCATCACTCTGTCTACCAGCAACTGGAAGAGATTAGAGCAGCTGTTTGACATCATTTCTCAGGGCTGTGGGTAGGAAGGCAGGGGAGGGAAGGGGGTTGTCCAGAAAGGAGTTGAATGTCTGGAACTGGGTGGAGCTAAAAAAGAGCATAAACCAATTCATTCTTCTTCTGCCCCATATCTCCCTAGAAGAGGAGGCAAGAGAAGTAACATGTGAACAATGAAATCCTTTCAAGAAGGAATGTCTGTCACTTGATAAGAACTTTACAAACAAAATGTGAAAATTTTAAATTAAAAAAAAAAAGGGGGGGGGGGGGGGTTATTACAGCCTTCTCCACAGTTGAAATGATCAGTGATAGAACTGTGATTCCCCTGCACTCCTTTCCCCACCTCTGCATTTGGAGTAAGAAATTAGATGAGAAGGCGTAATCTCTCTCTCTCTCTCTCTCTCTCTCTCTCTCTTCCCCCTCCCCCCACCTTCCATAACCTCTCTACCTTGTTCCATTATCCTTGTAAAATGCCAGCACAGTATTTTGCATTGGTCCTTAAAAAAGATGGCATTAATCCTAAGGATGATGTGAACTAGAAAACAGAGCAATGCCATATGAATTCAAACTTAAGAATACTGACACATTGGGGATTCAAGTGAGAGGAGCTGGATGATTTATTAGTGTAGCTTTGTGTTAAAGCAGGGGTCGGCAATGTTCAGCACGCGGCTCGCCAGGGTAAGCACCCTGGCGGGCCGGGCCAGTTTTATTTACCTGCTGACGCGGTGAGAAGCGGCGTGGGCGAGCGATGTGCTGGCCGCGACTTCTCGCCGCCCCCATTGGCCCGGAACGGCGAACCGCGGCCAGTGGGGGCCGCGATCGGCCGAACCTGCCGCGTCAGCAGGTAAATAAAACTGGCCCGGCCCGCCAGGGTGCTTACCCTGGCGAGCCGCGTGCCGAACGTTGCCGACCCCTGTGTTAAAGGATTCTGTCATAGACTGTTTTTTTTTAGCTAGTTTGTTTTAATTTATTTTGTTTGTGACAGTCACTTAAAATATTGGCTAGAAAAGGGCAAAATTGGTATGGAAACAATTGTCATGCATTTTTAAAATCTGCTTTAAGTGGAGACTGGAAATTAACGTAGCTTTTGTTTGCTTCCATATTTGCAC
>NW_020691426.1:0-5195 GCF_002925995.2 Terrapene triunguis
TTTTTTTTAAAAGAAACCCAATCTTGATTTAAAGGTTGTCAGTGTCAGAGAATCTACCAATACCCTTGATACATTGTTAATGGCTGGAATTAACTTTAGTTAAGCACTTTGAAGAGAAAAGTGCTGTTATGATTTCCAAGTGCTAAATTTTATTAGTACTGGATTATTGCTGAACAACTCTCTTTGTGAGTACTGATGGGGAAATCGGAAAAAAAAGTTATGATCTGTTTGGAACCACACCAGAAATATAACAGCAGTATAAAAACACTGCACCACACCAGTTTAGCCTTTCAATATTTGTTCTGAGCATTTCTATTTATTTTTCTCTTCAAGTCTCCATACGAGCTTTCTGCCTCTTTTCCGCTCCAATCTATGTATCAGGTAGAAGTGTAAACAATACTTGGCATTTGAGCAATATGATTATTTTTATTGTTAATTAACTGTATTTCCATAGCACGTAGGAGGCTAGGTCATGGACCAGGACTAGAGCTGTGTGAATAAAGTTTTCTTTCAGTTTGTTGGCACTTTCAAAAAGCCTAAAAGAAATCATTTTGTGTTGGACGAAAATAAATAAATAAATAAAGCTGAAGTTTTCAGCAAATCAAAAACATTCATTTTGGTTCAAACAACATGTTGTGATTTTGTCCATTTTTGAACATTTTCAACAATAAAAGGAACCAAAACCATTTCAAAACATTTTTTTAAATGAACAATTTAGAAAAAGCGACATACATTTCCAAAACATTTCGGTCTGGCCAAATCTGTATTTTTTGCTGAAAAATGTTTCAGCCAAAATGTTTTGCTCAGATCGAATCAGGACCATGTTATGCTAGACACTACACAAACCCAGACAAAAGAGACAATCCCTGCCCAAAGAATTTTCAATCCAAGTACAAGACAAGAAGCAACAGATGGCTATAGGTAGACCAATGGAGAGAGCACAAAGAAACAAAGAGTAAAGTATTGGCCAGCATGACAGACTGTGTACTCATCACACCAAGAGCTTAACCATTGTCAAGATTTTTGTAGGCATCATAGAATAGGAGTGTTTCGAGGAAGGTTTTGTAAGAGGATAATGAGTTAGTAGCCTACTATATTATATTAATTACTTGCATTTACATGGCAGGCTTCATGCAATTGTGATGGTTGCCATATTGACCAATACCAGGAACTGAATCAGGGACTTCCAAAGCTAAAAGGATAAGCTCATCACAACTTGCATATGGGGCCTCAGCTATCTAGCTACGAGCTTTGTGGGTTGGGCACAGAGAAAGACATAGCACGTACTGACCAGGGGCTACACAATGATGCCAAAGTGCTTTACAATTAATTAATTAAGCTTCAAAACAACCTTGTGGGGGTTTAGTGTAACCTTTGGGTGGGCCAGAGTTTACCTCACTGCTCCTTTCCTAGTGCTCCAAGTCAAGTCAAGACAATCAAGTCCCAGGAGAACCAGAGGAATGAATTTAATTCTTAAGTACCAATTTTATAAAAATGTATAGTGATAAAAACAGAATAGCTTACTTTCTACTAAACAACAAAGATACTTCATAATCCACACACATTATCTTCACAGTTATAAATATAAAACTAAAACAAATTAAATCTAAACCAGTCAGCGTCAAGCCCCTCCCGCCCCCCATTGAGAAGTAACTCAGAGTTCCTAAAGTTTAGGTTGAGTTCACCTGAGTTTCAAATAGTGTCTTTGTTCATCAACGCTATACCGTCTGCTGAGTCGAAAGCACTGCAGTAATATCTTCTCTGTTCTTGCCTGCAGAGATCTTCATTTGGAAAACACACAGACTCTTTCTCCTCCTCTGCTGGACTGTGGAATCAAGTAGCTAGTCAGCTAACTAATTAATCAACCAATCAGTATTAAGTGTGCAAATGAATAACCCTGTTACAAGACAAATGCAAAACTAAGAATAGAAAACATCAATGACTCTTTCCTCATCATCATATTTAAACAAGAAAGGAGTGAGTGAACCTGACTGGGTAAGACAATTTGACTAAAACAATTTGGCTAAAATCAAACAACATTCAAGGTATACAATTAAAATAAAATAAATTAATTTTCCCTCCCAATTTTCTCTTTCTACAACTAATATTGTCAGGGCTTTTCTGTCGGAAAGTTAACAATATTATCAAGAATCAGGGGGAAACCGCCTATTTTCTGCTCCTGTGACACTGAGCTTCTCTCTGCTCACACATCCTTTTGTAAAGCAGCTGCCCTGACTACTTGGCCTCGGTGGAGTCTATTAATCCAGCTACAGGGAGCCTACTGAGCATGCCCTAAACTACCACCCCCAAGTCCAGAAACTTTTGGGAGTGGAATGCTAATTGGGCATCTGCAGAGCATCAATGACCCAGACACAACTCATTCCTCTTCCCACCACCCACACACTTCTTGTCTCTAGATCTCTGAAAGAGATAACTTCTAGTTAGGCGCATGGGTTACAATAAGGTTCAAGTTACAGACTGATAAGATGAGACACAGAGATGGTAAGAGATTTGTATTTTATGTGAGAACCCGACACTCCCCTGTTAGAAGCTTGATTCTCAGTTCCCCGCTTGACTTACTTAACCATCGTGCAGTCAAGTGGAATCTAGTCTATGACCAGCAGTTGTCACTGCTCTGCTGTGATGTGCATTTTTTTTAAACCACCTTTTTGATTATAGGTGAAACTGAGCAAACCTGCAAAGGCAAACAACAGATTATGTTTGCTTCCATTTTTCACAAAAAACAGAACAAACAAAAAACACCTGTGAAAAGTCCTGTTGGCCTATTTCTTTTTATATGCACAAATTCTTCCACTGCTTCTTTAAATAGCAGCAGGAGTTATGCAGGGTTTGTTATGCAGAAGACAAGAGGCCCAATTCGCCACTGACTTACGCCAGTGTAGAACAGCAGTCAACGCCTTGACATCAACACAGATACAGTGATGTAAAACAGGTGTAAGTGGGAAGAGAAGCCAACCAAGGAGCACACTTAGTTAAGATTAATACATTTCTCCTATTTTAAGCATCAGCTACATAAGCCTCCTATGAAAATGTATATGCTAGGTCTGTGACTGAAGTGACCAGACTCCAAATATAGACTCTTTACCAATAATGTAAAGCCTTGCATTAAGAAATTAATAGTTATTCTGCTTAAGTACTTTGTTTTCTTTTGCTTTGTATAGGGGCCTGAACAGATTCCCCTCCACCCCACACCCATCCAACTCCAATAATATCATCATGATTCCCCCCGCCAATCCTATACAATATAATATAATGCTGGAATTGTTTTGTTTTGTTTTAACTACATGGATTGTGCCTTCCAAAGAATTTCCCCCCAAAGTCTTTCTGGTGCCTGGATATCAACTAAATTGGAAATGCTAATGTTTCTCATTGCCTGATTCCCACCAAGGGAGTGTCAAAATATCCATAAAATGAATTGTGTGCACTGATGGAGACATATAGATTTATGTATTGTAATGCACATCATTTAATATTACAGTCTTGTAGGAATTCACTTTATTTTTAATTTTCATCACATTTTGCATTTAGGAGCAGCATGTGAAATGTTTTGTATGAAAGGCCAGACTTCCAAAGTAATTTTGCCAGCAGTCAGATAAATGCATAGAATTCATTGAATGTCTCAGCTATATGGAAGCATTAGACCACTAATAGCTCCAAATCAACATTTCCCCTTAGGTTAATAAATCTATATTTTAGTGGAAATGTTGGAATATAGTAAGCTAAGGCTGCCTGTTTAAAAATTGGGCTGTTCTCTCTGTTACTGGGAGTAATCTGTTCAAAAAGGTTAGGGTCGACTTTTCCTCTTACAGCTTCTGTGGTTATTATATCGTGCAGAAATGAGTATCTGAAACATGTCATTATGGATTAGTGTGGACAGCTGGCCTGATATCCCCTGTATAAATTCAGTGAGTCCAGTTTTTAAATACATGTGACTTACAAAAGTGTAATGATCATTACCAGATGGCCCCCCAGTTGGCAGTCTTAGCAAAGAGAGTAATATTTGAACAGGCATGTGTTATGCTCTCATCCTTAGAGGTGGTCCCTATTGTACGGGGAGATTTTGGCAAACCAGTAAAGTGCCTGAAACCACTATGGCTTATTGCTAAAAGCAGCCTCGTCAGCAGGCTCAGCTTAACCAAGGCAGGAGGGGAGGGGGTTTTGGGTGCACAGAAAGGGCAGCTTGACCCCGCGTCCTTCCTGATAAGAATTGTGTTGAAGTTGCTGACACATGCATTTTAGAAGAGCAGGATGTGCCCCAGGAATGTCTATTGGGGCCTCAAGGCTACAAACTGTGGAAAAACCCACACCTGGTTAATCAATAATCAAAAGGAACCTCTTACTCGACCATTGAAACTGCTTACTTAACAAGTTTTCTTTAAAGGACATGTCATTCTATTACTAATGTATAAATAAGGGGGAAAAGTTTGAGGTAGTTGGACTCGTTTGGACTCTCCCTCTGGATACATCTTGCGGTCCCCATCGGCAGACAGAAGATTTGGCCACCGGAAGCCTGCCGCTGTGTCACTCGAAAGCCACACTCAACTTTGGTAATTATCAGGGGTTGGGGGTGTTTTACTAACCTGTTGCGGACATGTGTAAGTGTTTGAGACTAAATAAAGTTTAGCTTTAAGTGAAAGAACTCTTGCGTTGTCCTGTTTGTGCCAGCCATCTATCGGGCGGACGGCCGTGTCTCCCCTGATTTATTTCCTGACACCACCTCGCACAGAGTAAAAGTTATCAAGAGCTTTGGGTTGAAAAAACCCCGGGTAACACTTTAGAATAGGATTGAGACATACTGATATGGGATTGCTGGGAATCCCTTTGTTGCTCTGTCCATACAATGTGGAGAACAGAAGACCGCTGCCCTGATTTTCACTATGCTATGGCCCTTCTATACTGTTCGAACAGTGAAAAGGTGCTTATTTTAAACAATGTGCACACAACCAGAATCAGCTTCCCTTACCCCCCACAGTCTCTGTTGTTATTCCATCATTTCCCCACCAAACATATACAAATCAGCTGCAAAACATTTTTCACACCAGAATGAACCAGGGAGACACACTGCAAGGGAATCCATGTCTTAATCAAATTAATCTTAATCAAACTGTAAAAAAAACCCCAGTAAATCAGGTAGATCTAAAAGGACAAAAGCGCCATTTTCTGAGTTTCTAAAC
>NW_020691426.1:5295-5369 GCF_002925995.2 Terrapene triunguis
AAAAAAAAAAAAAAAAAAAAAAAAAAAAAAAAAAAAAAAAAAAAAATGAAAGAGAAAACCTTGGAGCTAAATTT
>NW_020691427.1:0-2961 GCF_002925995.2 Terrapene triunguis
CCCCCCCAGCGCACACACCCCAGCAACCCCACACCCGCACAGCACAACCCCCGCCCAGCGCGCACACCCCAGCAACCCCACACCCTGACACACACGCAGCACAACCCCCACCCAGCGCACACACCCCAGCAACCCCTCATCCCGACACATGCACAGCACAACCCCCACCCAGCGCACACACCCCAGCAACCCCACACCCTGACACACGCACAGCACAACCCCGCCCAGCGCGCACACCCCAGGAACCCCACACTCCGACACACACACAGCACAACCCCCGCCCAGCGCTCACACCCCAGCAATCCCACACCCCAACACACGCACAGCACAACCCCTGCCCAGCGCACACACCCCAGTAACCCGACACACACACAGCACAACCCCTGCCCAGCGCACATACCCCAGGAACCCCACACCACGACACACACACACACCCCAGCAACCCCACACCCGCCCCCCCCGCCCCCCCCCCCCCCGACACCCCCACAGCACACCCCCCCCCCAGCACACACACACCAGCGAACCCCACACGGGCAGACACACACGCAGAGACCCCAATGAGCCCTTCCGGCCTCAGAGCCTATGAACCACACACTGCAGGACCTGCTCCCTCCAGCGGGAGGCAGCACACACACTAGCCCAGACCCCATGCCCATGCTATTGTGCCCCTTTGTTCATTGCTCTGGTCACTGCGCTATGATTGACGGGAGGATACCAGGGTGGCGCCTCCCTCCCCGTCCATCTCTGCCTGCCTCCGGAGAATTCCCCGCCTCGGGGCTGCAGAGCTATCAGGGCAGGCTGGCTACTGCACGGATCTGCACCAGGATGGGCTGACGCTGGCGCTTTGGGGCCCACAATGCTGTAGATGGACCTGTAACCCTGCCCCCGGCCCAGGAATGGACAGTCCTGCCCCGGAAGGGACTGAACTCCTGGCCCCAGAAGAATCACTGGCACTGTACAGGGGCAGCAAGAATGCCATCCCCACCCCTCTCCCAGAACCAGGGACAGACCCCACGTCCTGATTCCCACTCTAACCACTAGACCCCACTGCCCTCAAGCGCTGGGAAGAGAACCCAGGAGTCCTGGCTCCCAGCCCCTGCTCTAACCACTAGACCCCGGACCCCACCCCTCAACCGGAGCCCCCTACCCCACTCCAGAGCCCGCCATCTCCCCGCCCCCCGGAGCACCGAGAGCAGCCCAGGCTCCCCACCCCCGCGCCGGCACAAGGACCGCGCAGAGCCGGGACCCCGCGGCGGGATTCAGGCCCCGCCCTCTGCGCTCACGCACGCGCGCCGCTGCCGCTCCAGCATACGGGACCTGCAGGTAATGGGGGCGGGGAACAGGCTGCCCTGCCCCCGGGGGTCTGGCCAGGAACGCCTCCGAGCTCCGCGCGAGACGGGCAGCGGGAAGCAATGGGGTGTCAGGGGCCGGGGGGGGGTGAGGAAGCAATGGGGGGATTGGGGGCCGGGGGAGGAGGAAGCAATGGGGGGGTGGGGGAGAAGGAAGCAATGGGGGGGGGGGGGGGCAGGGGGGGGGGGGGGGGCGGGGGGGGGAGGAAGCAAGGGGGGGGAGGAGGCAATGGGGGATTCGGGGACTGGGGTGCGATGGGGTCAGGCTCACAGGATCTGGGGACACATGGTAAGCCCCGACCCCCTCCCCACAGGCAAGGCTGTGCAGGGAGCAGCACCCAGGGCTGTGGATTAGGGAGCAGCCAACAGACGCAGGGGACTGCCCACAGCTTGAAGCCATGGCAGGGAGTGGGGCACAGACAGCCGGACAAAGCCCGAGCCCTGGACTGATGCAGGGGGAGGAGCGAGGCCCAGCCTGCTCCCAGGGAGGACCAGGATGCCCAGGTCAGTATGTCGCTCTGAAATCACCCCTGCTCTAACAAACTAGACCCCTCTCCCCTCCCAGAGCTGGGGACAGAACATCCACCCCTTTAGCATCACGTCAGGGAACTGACGTCAGCGGCAACAAACAGTTCTTCCTGTCACCCACTGAACTACTGTGCAGTGCTGCTTTTACACAACCCCTGCCCAGAGATGGCTGCATCTCAACACTGAGCAAGGGATCCCTGCTTAAACAGCCCCAGTGCGACGCTGCACAGTCCCTGGCTGTCTACTAGTCTGTGAAGTGCCCGAGAGTCCTGCTGTGGGGAGACGCTGGGAGCTGACGCATCTCTGGCAGGGCAAATGAATCCGACCGACCGTCATGTGAGTAGGGAGGGTGGAGAGCCCGGGAGCTACTCGCTGGGCTGGAAGCTGGCATAGGGTGACCAGATGTCCTGATTTTATAGGGACAGTCCCGATATTTGGGGCTTTTTTTTAATATGGGCTCCTATTACCCCCAACCCCCTGTCCTGATTTTTTCACACTTGCTATCTGGTCACCCTAAGCTGGCACCAAGGAGGGAGGGACAGGCCCCAGCACCCACCCCCACCTGCAGGGATCCCCTGCCGGGAGGGGCCATTCCCATCCCCTGCCAGAGAACACTGCTGTCAGCAAGCCAAATGGCTGGTTCTGGGATCCACGGGTGGGAGGGGAGCACGAAGACAGTGGGCAGGCAAAGCGTGCCCCACTAATGCAGGCTGGCACGTCACAACCAGCTCCCAGCACAGAAGATGGACATCCCCACCTGAGCCAATCAGTCCCCCTGCGTCAGGGCTGGATCACAGCCAGCAGGGCAGCCCCTAGACAGCAAAGGTCCCAGCCCCCAGGACCAGCCCGTGCCCCCCCCCCCGCCCCCCCCCTCCCAACCCCCCTAATTGGGGGGGGGGGGGGGGGGAGGCAGGAAAGACAGTGATGGGAAGAGCTCATTGAAGCTTCACTCCCTCCCTCCCCCCCAAAAAAGAAATCCATAAATCATGCTGCCATGCTAGGAGCTGGCACTATCAGCTGCACTGGCATCAGGCCAGTTGGGAAATTGGACCCTTGGTCTCTACCATCATGGGGGGGCCCAGCC
>NW_020691428.1:0-2846 GCF_002925995.2 Terrapene triunguis
CAGGAAGGGGCACCTCTGAATGTCCCCTTAATAAAATTGCCCCATTTTAACCAGGTGACCGTGAATGATATCACTCTCCTGAGGATAACAAAGAGCGATAAGGAATGGATGTTGTCTGCATGCCAGCAAACACCGGGACCATACGCTGCCATGCTTTGTTATGCAATGATTCCAGACTACGTGCTACTGGCCTGGCGTGGTAAAGTGTCCTACCATGGCGGACGGGATAAGGCAGCCCTCCCCAGAAACCTTTTGCAAAGGCTTTGGGAGTACATGAAGGAGAGCTTTCTGGAGATGTCCCTGGAGGATTTCCGCTCCATCCCCATACACGTTAACAGACTTTTCCAGTAGCTGTACTGGCCGCGATTGCCAGGGCAAATTAATCATTAATCATTAAACACGCTTGTTTTTAAACCATGTGTAATTTTTGCAAAGGTACACTCACCAGAGGTCCCCTGTGTGCCCTCAGGGTCTTGGGTCAGTTCGGGGGTTACTGTTTCCAGGTCCAGGGTGACAAACATATCCTGGCTGTTGGGGTAACTGGTTTCTCCGCTTCCTTGCTGCTGTGAGCTATCTATGTTCTCTCCATCCTCATCTTCCTCGTCCGCCGAACCCGCTTCCCCGTTTGCAGAGAGGGACTCATAGAACACGCTTGGGCTAGTGGTGGCTGCACGCCCTAGAATGGCATGCAGCTCCGCGTAGTAGCGGCATGTTTGCGGCTCTGCCCCGGACCTTCCGTTTGCGTCTCTGACTTTGTGGTAGGCTTGCCTTAGCTCCTTAATTTTCACGCGGCACTGCCGCGCGTCCCTGTTATGGCCTCTGTCCTTCATGGCCTTGGAGATCTTTTCTAATGTTTTGTCGTTTCTTTTACTGTTTCGGAGTTCGGCGAGCACTGCTTCATCTCCCCAGATGGCGATCAGATCCTGTACCTCCCGTTCGGTCCAGGCTGGAGCTCTTCTGCGATCCTGGGACTGGGACTGGGACTCCATCATGGTTACCTGTGCTGATGGGCTCTGCATGGTCACCTGTGCTCTCCACGCTGAGCAAACAGGAAATGAAATTCAAACGTTCGCGGGGCTTTTCCTGTCTACCTGGCCAGTGCATCTGAGATGAGAGTGCTGTCCAGAGCGGTCACAATGAAGCACTGTGGGATAGCTCCCGGAGGCCAGTAATGTCGAATTCCGTCCACACTAACCCAATTCCGACCCCCTAAGGCCGATTTTATCGCTAATCCCCTTGTCGAGGTGGTGTTAGGAAACCGGTTTAAAGGGCCCTTTAAGTCGACAGAAAGGGCTTCGTAGTGTAAACGTGTCCAGGCTTAAGTCGATTTAACGCGGCTAAAGTCGACCTAAACTCGTAGTGTAGACCAGGCCCCAGAGATCTCCCACTAGGCCGGGCTTCAGATGCAGAGAGTCTGAACAGTACCAGTGATGAGTATTTATTAAATATTTGCAATTGTCGTATTCACGGTTAATTACCATTATCTGGTGGCTCTTATTCATTAGCCCTGTAGCTCTGGGTGGTTGGTCGTTACAGGTGGAGAAGAGATTTCTGTGTCCTGGTCGACTCCCCTAAATGATCTGCAATGCGCCTGCGGACTCAGGTTGCCGGAAGGATCGGGAGCCTCGTGGTGGTGCCCGGTGGGTTTGGTGACCCAAAGGTGGGGCGGGCGGAGCAAGGGCCAGATAGAGCTCCCCCTCTTCCCCCCAATAAATCAGCATTTCTCAAGACTGACCAGTTCCAGCAGGGCTTTCTGGTGGGGGGCCGCATGTGCCCATCCAGAGTGTCATGCTCAGCCAAACCAGGGCCTGCAGAGTTAAGGGAAACGCCTGCCCAACCGTACCTCGGCCCTCTTGAAGCGACGCCCCAGTAGACCCGTGCTGCCCAGCCCTGCGCTCTGCATTTGCTGAGTATGGGGCAGGATACACCTCCACTTGCCCTGCGCCCAGACACTCAGCCTGGATTGGCAGGAACCAGCCTGGGGCAAACCATGATGCTCTGCGTTAGGGAAATGTTTGTGATGGGAAAAATGTTCCATTGGAAACTACCCAACCAACTCTAACCCTGACCCTATGTCCCATCCCCCAGCCCTACCTCTGTGTGCCCCTCCCCCATGCTAGGGGTCTATGTGCTCCCATTCTCCATCCCCCCACGCTAGAGGCTCTGTGTCACCTCCATTCTCCCAGCTCAGCACCCAGAAGATCCTGCTACCGCCGTTCAACAGAGTGGTTGGCTCATTGGCTGCTGATGCTAGTCACCAGATCTAAATGGAAACTGGACTTTTTCAGTTTTCCGATTTCCTCCCGAATCAGTGGGGTTCTTCTCATTGATGTCTAGCGCGTCCCCTGAAATTTCAGAATTGATCAGATGTATTCTCAAAAAGTTATCACGGTACAGACAGACAAAGAGAAATGCCATTGAGTTGTGTGTTAGGCCTTTTACTTCACTTGGCCAATTAACTTCTATAATTGGTAATTTTATCTTCATTAATAGCTGCCAATTATTGGTTACTTGTTAGTCACTATTGGCTGCCAGTTGTTGGTTATTTAGTACCCACCATTAGCTGTCAGATTATTTCATAGTGACAGTGTGGAAAAATAGAAAATAAAAGTTTTGCTGAAAAATGGAAAACTGACAAAATCAGAATCTTTTCATGAAAATTTCCATTTTCAAAGAACAGCCAAATGTTAGTATCTCTTGGGTTTCTCTCTTCACATTTTTAGGGAGCTATCATTGTTTCTCAGGTTTCAATCTTCAGTTTTCCGTCTTTGTCACCTGTGGGGGGATCTTTTGTTCAAGATGGAAAAAAAATTCCTTGTCTCTCTCTCGCTGCATCGCAGATGTTC
>NW_020691429.1:0-11349 GCF_002925995.2 Terrapene triunguis
TAAAAGCAGCATTTTTCTTCTGCACGGTAACATTTCAAAGCAGTATTAAGGTTAAAGGCTGAGTTGAGCTCAGTCCATAAGTATCTACCTAGGGGAACAAATATTTAATCATGGGCTCTTCAGTCTAGCAGAGAAAAGTCTAACGAGATCCAACAGCTGGGAGTTGAAGCAAGGCAAATTCAGACTGGAAATAAGGTGTAAATTTTAATGGTGACAGTAATTAACCATTAGAACCATTTATGCAGGGCTGGATTCTCCCTCACGGACAATGTTTCAATCACGTTTGACGTGTTTCTGCTCTAGGAATTAGTGGGGGACGTTCTCTGGCCTGGGTTGCCCAGGGGGTCAGACCAGATGATCGCAATGGTCCCTCCCGGCCTTGGGAGCGATGGTGCACTCCAGGGATGCCGAGCAAAGAGTTGCATGTTGCAAACGGAGGCAGCTTGAGGCCTGCTTAATAATGAGGTGTCAGCAGGGAGCGAATCCTGCATTCCAGCAGCTAGAGATGGAGCACACCTGGTAGGTCACAATGCAGCACTCATCCCCCTGCCAGGGCAGGACATAGTCTCCCCTGCACATGTCCAGGAGAGAATACATCTGATGTTAGCCTGATTCTGGCCACGGCACCTTACATAGGATGGGGCTGTTTTTACTGTCCCTTTCCAGCCCGTGATCACACGTCCGCTCGCCCCTGTGGATCTAAAAGAGCCCTGGCTCTCCAGGCTTGGCACAGCCTCCGCACTCTGGACAGCTGTTCTTTGCAACATGGTGGCACTTGCACTCTCTGGCACCTGCGCCCTGCACAGAGGGACACGTTGGCCATGGGACTTCCAATCCATTAGACACACGCGCGTTTCTGCTGACGGGGATGAATTGGGTTTGAAGGGCAGCTAAGCTCCTGGGGGAATCAACAGGAGCAGCTGCCTCTAGGGTTCAAAAAAGAACGACGGTAGCTAAATTCATGGAGAATAGCCAGGATGGACAGGGATGGTGTCCCTAGCCTCTGTTTGCCAGAAGCTGGGAATGGGCGACAGGGGATGGATCACTTGATGATTCCCTGCTCTATTCATTCCCTCTGGGGCACCTGGCATTGGCCACTGTCAGAAGACAGGACACTGGGCTAGATGGACCTTTGGGCTGACCCAGCGTGGCCGTTCTTCCGTTGTTATGAGAGTCGAGACCCAGGGAAGTAACGGGGCTGAAGGAGGAACTGCTGTTTCCTATTGTAGTTTAGTTCAAACTAGCACACACTGCCCTGCCAAGGGACGTCAACCTCTGCCTAGAGGGAGGGGCCCTGTTTTTCAAACGGGAATTAATTTGGGGAAGTCCCATGCAGGACGTCAGACTAGATGATCACAGTGCTCCCTTCTGGCCTTATCTGTGCATCTTCAATGGGTAAGCAAGGAGTTCAGCCTCCATGGCCCGCGTCTTCTGAGCTGGCCTACAAGGGGTCCAGTCCAGCTGGTGGCTTTGGGGACATGGCCATCTGGTTACTAGGAACTGGAGCAGGGTCCACTGACTGAAATCACACAGTGGGCACTGAACAGCCATCAGATGGGAACAGGTTCCACTCACTGCCAAGCCAGGCCAAGGTTCTACGTTCCCTTAGCCCTCCAACCCCATCCCCTATGGTACTTTGGGGGAGCGTCTCAGTGCCACTTCTCCTGCCTGCTTCACGGTTTGTCTGGAGGGCCCCGGCTGTGCTGGGCTCTGCACATGCAGAGTGAAAGACGGTCCTTGCCCCAAAGAGATGACAACCACCAGCCCAAGGGAATCGCTTTCCAACGCTAGTGAACTCTCACTGGACTTGTTCTTTGGTGCGTGGGGGACGTTCAAGGGTTTTCCTCGCTCTCGGAGCCTTCTCTGATGATTTTCCTATGCACTCAGATAAGTGATACCTGACTTATTGTAACAATAGTGCACTGCGCTTGTATAGCAACTTCCCCTGGTTGACCTCAAAGGACTTTGCAAATGTGAATTTAATTAAGCTCCATGACACCCCTATGAAGTAGGGCTGCATTATCTCCCATTTTACAGATCAGGAAACTGACCTGAGAGATCAGCGGCTTGCCCAGTCCCGTTTCATAGGGTGAAGGGCAGAGACAGAAATAGAACCCAGGAGTCCTGACTTGCAGTCCCCTGTTCTAACTGCTAGGCAACACTGCACCATGCTTTTTTCTGCTTTGTTTTGACAGCTGGTACTGAGCAGGTCGGCTCCTCCTGCCTGAGGAACGGGGGCTTCACGGGGCTAGAAAAGGATTTGTGGCGCATAGTTATAAATGAGCGACAATAACGCACTGCTTGTGCACAGTCCGTGATCTCCCCTACTGATTTACGGAGGAGCTGAGGGCGGGTCTCCAGGATGGACACGTGCTGAAATAAATAGAGCTGTGCTTAATTCAGCCGTTAGCCAATCAAATGTGCTTCATTTCTAGATGGAGAGCGTTCGGTCTCAAGAGCAAAGGATCTCAGTGTCAGAGCTTCCCGCCGGGGCCTCGAGCCAACGTCTTTTGGAAGGGGAGAGGGGGCACAGGTTGCTTTTTAAAATTGCATTTGTCTAGAGCTTCTCGGAGGTTTCGCGTGTTAAAATGAGTCCAGGGGGGTGGGTGGGAGCGAGTATTGCCTCAGGTCCTGGTGACTTGAAAAACATCTAACTTGGCTAAGCAATTTTTAACTTGTTCCTTCCTAATTTCAGCCTCAGATCCTACCTCACGTTCACTGGCGTTCACTATGTTAGACAGCCAGTCTCGCGTAGTGGAGAGCGTGCGGTGAGATGGCTAGAGGTGTCCCATGGCTCTGCAGGCTATCACATGAGGATATTGCCACCACTTTGTGTGTTTACAATGAAACATCACGTAAAAGGTGACTACCCGACAACAGCCCATATGTCTGGGTCCCCTCCAGGCTGTCAATTTCAGTAGCCATCTGAATGTTTGAGCTGAAGAAAATCAAACCAGTGGAAACATAAAAAGCTGCTTCGTGAGATGCTGCAGACTGAGTAAGCACGTGGGAAATGGGCTACCCTAATTTCAGCTCAGCATCGCTGACTCTTTGGAGAGCAACAGGGTCCTAGCAATCCTTGGTGAGCACAGGGAGGTAGCTTGCTATAGGACCGTAGCGGGATCATGCAGAGAAAAGCAGTGAGCCGTTCCCTCTCCCGGGAGATACACTCCACCACTTCACTGCCTCCTGCTGCTCACCTCACAAGAGAGCCTTGATTTTTCACTGACACATGGATCACTGAAAATAGTTTTTCAGCATTTTGTGCTTTTGTTAATAATCTGGTCCCCTTATTCTACCAGGGCTGGATTTGTTCCGGAGGGGCGGGGGCGTGTCTGCCACTCGCAGTATGGGGCCCTGAGAAAAGGTTGATTTTTCTGAACGTAGGATGGAACTGTGCTGCCAGAGGATGGGAATGTGTGTCATGTGTAACGTACAGCGGGGCACGTGCTGAGCAAATCGTAGAGCGGCACCAGTGCTAGCCCTGGCACGGAGCTGCCTTTTACAGACTCCTGGAAGTTAGGTGAAAAACTCCTGCAACACTTATCACATTCCCTGCCCCCGCCTCCATTCTGCCAGTGAGCCCAGCCTGGATTTTCCCTCCTTTCACTTATCCAGGCCAAGATTTATAGTAATGAATTCGGGCCCCAATTTGAGAGCTCTTAAAGGGGCCTGAGCACCCACTCTCTGCAAATTCAGGTCCGGTTTGGAAAAGTTTAGCGCCCTGCTGCCATCTCTTAACTCTTTCCCCCCAGCCCAGCCCACCACGCCACCACCTCTCCTTGTTCAATCCCTCCTCTGGGTTGGCTCTGAGCAGTGAGTTAACCTACCGTGGGATGGAAATGAATGGGAATCCAACACGTGCACTTTCTGTAACTCAATGGAGGTGGGATCTTGCCGTCATCCTTCAGAAGGGCGAGCACCTGGGAGCCCCGAACATTAGAACAGCCACACTGGGTCAGACCAATGGTCCATCTAGCCCAGTGTCCTGTCTTCTGACAGTGGCCAGTGCCAGGTGCTTCAGAGGGAATGAACAGAACAGGACATTTATTGAGTGATCCATCCCCTGTTATCAACTCCCAGTATCTGTCAGTCAGAGGTTTAGGGACACCCAGGGCATGGGGTTTGTCCCTGCCCTGCCTGGCTAATGGCCATTGATGGACCTATCCTGCATAAACTTATATCATTGTTTTTTGAACCCAGTTAGAGTCTTGGCCTTCACAACATCCTCTGACAAGGAGTTCCACAGGTTGACGGTGCATTGTGTGAAGAAATACTTCCTTTTGTTTGTTTTCAACCTGCTGCCTGTTAATTTCATCCAACATCAGGCCTCATTGTCTTGGGTCCTGGGCATAGACCTCCTGAGAGACGGCCCTTGCCCTAAGGAGTTTACAAACTCCATTTAGACAAGACACAGGGTAGGAGAAAGGGAACCTTTATAGATGGGGAACGGAGACAAGTGACTTATCCTACGTCGCACGGGAAGCGAGTGGCAGAGACCCCAGTGGACTCCAGGAGTCCTGAGTGGAGCCGGGTGTGAAATTTTCATAGCAAATCTTGCAGTCACTGGAGCTGAGCCTGGCTTTGAGGTTGGCTGAGTTTTGACTTTAAGAAGTTCACCCCGTGGGAAAATGTTTTTCCCCACTTCACCCCATGTGACTCTCTCCTCCCCCTGACTGACAGCAGAGCAGCCAGGACACTTCCCTTCCCCAATTTGCCCACTCAGCTATTCCAAAGCCTCCTTCTCTCTGACACACCATGCCGTCCTCAGGAGGGCCCAGAACCCCCCTCTGGAGCCATACGATAACCCCTCCCCGCCATGTGCTGTTCTGGGACAGGCTTCCCAGGCACTGGGACGTGCAGTCCTTGAGGCCTTATGGGGTGTTACCTGCCCTTACACCTCAGTGAAGAACCAACTGCAGTGGCTGAAGGAAGGATGTGTCTCTCTCTGCTGTCCTATGTGACACTTCCTGGTCCCTCCTATGGTCCTCAGGGAGGCAGTGGCTGTGCCTAAGGACTGTCCAGGAAAAGAAGATGTGGGGAGCCGCCAGATTATGTCCCTGGAGTCCAGGAGGCTGTTGGTCCCATCTGAACGTTGCAGCAATGCGCTGAGGTGAAGATGTTGGGATTGAGGGACCATTGTGGGTTGAGGGGGGTGAGATGTTGCCTTGGAGGGAAGGGAGTCTGAATTCGTCCAAGCAAACCTGAAGAGGGTGGACGTCATGCCAGTTCCCCAAGGACTAAGCCCCAGAGTTCCCCTCATGGACGCCGTTGCAAACCCACCCCTCCACGCTTTGCCTGGCTTCAGTTCTGGCCACTAGACTAGCCAACGTACCAGCTGCTTGGAACCTGGTCCTAATTGCAAGAAAGGGGCTGTGAGCTCTCTAGACTGGAGCGTGCCTGGATGGCCTGGAGGCTGGTGACAGGGGTGTACCAGGCGCTTGCACAGACTCATTGTCAGTGTGAGAAGAGGATGCCATGCAAACCGGTCCCACCAGGCGTTAGGAACCACTTAGTGAGAGGATCATGTCACTGGGCCATCTTCCTCGTTCCATGCTTTGGGTAAGGGTTATACTGAGCGCAGGGGCCTTAGCTGTACGTGAACTATGTTTGGCGAGGGAATGGGTAGCTGCTTGATTGTGCAAAGACTGTGAAGTGCTTTGGGATCTCTGTGGGTGAAGGGAGAGGTGGAAATACTGAGCCATGGTCATTAGTGTCAGTTCAGAACAAACTCAGGATGGACATAAGGTATCTGTTGCAAAGCAGCTGGCCCATGTTTCAGAGCAGGATGGACAGCATAGGGGATAAGGTGTTGGAGCAAGACTCAGGCAATGTGGGGCCTAGTCCTGCCTCTGCAGAATCCCAGCAAGACCTTGGCAAGTCACGCAATCTACCTCATGCCTCAGTTCCCCTGTGTGTCCAAGGGGAATGATACCTCTCTACCCCACTGGGAGGCTGTGAGGCGAAGCTCCATTAACAGTGGTGCAGCACTCAGGTTCTGTGGTGGAAGGGGCTGTATGAATCCCTTCCTAGGTGAGGAGAACTTCTTCTCACCCACTGACAAAGCGGCAAATGATGAATCTCTCCCTCCAGGTTCGTCGATCAGCTGTTAAATTGCTCTGTCCCTGCCACTCCCTCCCCAGCGCCAGCTTTGCTCTCAATTGCCCATGAAAAATGGGAATAAAAAGATCTCATCCAATGTGCAGTGTTAAGGCAGACACGGTCAGGGACGGAGTAATAGTGGCCCCAGGCACATTCCTAGCTCCATTTTGTTTCACTTTCCGTCCTCCATTGTTTTCATATTTTTCTTCCCTTTATCCACCGATGAGCAGCTTTTGTTCTTGCTGGGGAGATGGGTGCACCCAGCTGGACAGGTTCCTCGAGAATCAAAGTAGATCTAAAATTCAACGTATAGGCCGGTTAGCCTGACATGGGTCCCAGGCAAAATCATGGAAAGGCCGGTGTGGGATGCAATCAGTGGCAGCGTAACCAACACAATGAAGCTAGACAGAGTCAGGCTAGAAATAAGGCGCACTCATGTACCAACTTACCAAGGGCTGTGGAGGGAAGTAGGTCTTGCCAAATAAACTTGATATTGTGTATTTTTTTTTAGTTTGCTCCATAAGGTAACTGTGTTGACATAATAGTTTAGGTTTCTGTAAGGTATTTGACTTAGTCCCACGTGACATTCTGATTAAAAAAGTAACACCACACAAAATCAATATAACCCTAACCCTAAGGCTACGGCTGGCGCTTACTTCAAGTGGCTCCCGGAAGCAGCAGCATGTCCCCTCTCCGGCTCCTATGCAGAGGCGCGGCCAGGCGGCTCTGCTGCGCACTGCCCCGTCCATAGGCACTGCCCCTGCAACTCCCATTGGCCATGGTTCCTGGTCAACGGGCGCTGCAGGGGTGGTGCTTGGGGCGGGGGCAGCATGCAGGGCAGAGCCCCCTACCTGCCCCTATGCATAGGAGCCAGAAGGATGCCGCTGCTTCTGGGAGCTGTGCAGAGTGGCCCCTGACCCTGCTCCCCAGCTGGAGCGGGGCAAGCCCCAGGTCCCATCCCCAGCGGGAGTTCGAGGGCCGGATTAAAATGGCTGGCGGGCCGCATCCGGCCCACGAGCCATAATTTGCCCACCGCTGGGTTAGATCGACATAACTATGTCGCTCAAGGTGCAGCATTGTTCACAGCGCTGATTGACGTAGCTCAGTCGATCTGATCTGTAAGTGTCAGCCGGCCTCAGACACAGGAAGTCTGTTACCTCTGCACACCTGTCTATAGAACAGCTGGAATGAACTGAGCCCATCACCCCGGCACAACCCCCTACCCAGGAGAAATGATCAAACCATTCTTGCTTAGCTAGCCCATAATCTTTGTGTGGGGCACATTACAGAGTCGCTCCGCCAAAGATACACATGGGCGGTAGGGACTTAAAATGAGTAAAAGAATGTGTCCATTCCGCAAGCAATTCAGAGTGGTATATAATCATCCGTAGCTACTGCTCAGTAATTACATAGTGAGTTACTTTGTGCTGTATTTCACTCAGTAATTGAATTACTAACAAAGAAATTGCACTAATCCAGTTCCTTGGTAAAGCCAATCCTCAGACAAGCTGGGCTGGGATCGTATTGTGAATCCGGAAAGTTTTGTGGATTTTAGCACTGGAAATCTGTTCCTAGTAGTAGTTTTGTAGCTGAGAATCAAAGCCCTGAAGGCCGTCGGGGCTCTCTCTGCCGCTTGTTACAAGCTCAGACTGGTAATTAAGATCCCACAGTCCAAAGCTAGCTGTCAATATTGCTAATGACACCCAAGCAGAGTGGGATTCCAGCGGCTGCAGCGCTAAGGACAGGAGAAACACGTGAAATCAGCAGCTGCAGACATGAGCAGTAAGAAGGGGACATTCCCACAGTCACGTCTCTGATCGGAACCATATTCCAAGGAAGCACTATAACTCTCTCCGGCCAAAGCCTAAAGGCCTCACTCACTGGCCACATTCTCTGGTCCTTAACTGAGCAAAACTCCCTTTGACAGCAGTAGAGCTTGGGCCAGGTAAGGCGTCAGGCAGGAATTCAAGGTGGGGCCCATAGATTGTTGGCTAAAGTTAACTCCTGTAACAGGAGTGTGAGACATCTCTTGCTTCTTCTTGGGCCCCACAGCCCCCGTCTCTACCAAGCCATCAACAGGAGGCATCTCTGACTTATGAGCACAACAGCAAAGAAGCTGGAGCTCTGAGGATCTGGGCACAGAGCCCATCAAACAGGGAGCAACTGGTAATGACTTCCTCTCACCTTCAACCTGGCATGAATTTGAACCAGTGACTTAAAGCGACACACTCCAATCCTAATTCCCCCAAAGCCAGCAAATCCCTTAATCACCTGATTGGCCTGACCAATGATGCCTACACGTAACTGTGGCCCAATCGATCTGACAGATCCCTGTAGCAGGCTTGCCTCTTTCATTTGATCCATTCCAGCTTTTCTTTTCTCCGTCCTCTCTCCTATTACATGCTAGAGAAGAGAGCTGGGCCGAATTTTTCAACCAACACTTGTTGGGGGCAAAAAATGCAGATTCAGCGATGCTAAAATGTTTCGTAAATTTGTATGGATTTGACTGAATTGTTCAGTTAGAAACACCCCCCTCCCGTCCCGCAAAAAAAAAAAAAAAAATCAGTGTTCTGATTTTTCAATGCAAAGTGACTTTTTGTTTCAAAATTTCCTTTAATTTGAGTTTAAAATTTTTAAAGCATTAAAAAACTGCTCAAAACGGAAACAAAATGTCGCATTTCAGGTCAAATGAAACATTTTATTGTGACAAAAAGCGAAATAAAATTAAATCTTTTTTGCATCTATTTGCCGAAAACGTTGCAAACGTCGGTTTTCGGTTTGACCCGAGCTGGTTTTTCAGCAGCAATTGCCAGCAAACGGAGACATCTGCTGGTTGCCCAGCTCCAGCGGCGGGTGGCTGGCAGGACAAGCTAGCAGAGCCGGGCATAGTACAGGCAACCGGTGTGGAAACTTCCTCCCGCAGCGCTGCCAATGCGGCCTACAGCCAGCCCTGAGAGCTTGGGCTACTGCCGGGGAGAGTGAGAGAGAGAGAGAGAGTGTGTGTGTGTGTGTGTGTGTGTGTGTGTGTGTGTGTGTTTGTGCGAGTGCATGCGTGTGTGTGCGTGTGCAGAGCCAGGCGATGGCTAGTCCATGCATCATGTAATTTTCCTGTTTGTCCATCCCTTCGTGCTCCGCGTGTGATTTTCTGAATGGTGGTTGGTGGGCCCAGTAAGAGGGAGGGAAGAGGGGCTGGAAAGCGACCCCGTCCCCACCTGGTGAGACGGGGAGGCCCTAGGGGGAGGGAGGAGAAGAGCATCCCGCCCTGGGCAGTGAGACCTGGCAGGTGGCGTCACAGCACCACTCAGGTTGGCCCGGCCACCCATCATCATGACAGCGGGGGGTGGAGGGGTGTCACACCAGAGCAGCGCTGGGACCCCACCCTCCAGGGCTCACTGCCCAAAGCCCCTCCCCTCCCCTCCTCAGCGGGAGGGATCTGGGTTGCCATCGATCCGACCACCTAACAACCTGCTGCTGCGGGTGGTCTGTGCTGCCGGGGGAGAAGACGGGCATTTGTCCTCCAGCCGCCGGGAGCCGCCGCGGGGAATTTAGTAACCGCCTCCCCTCGAGTGTTACTACATTTACCGTCCGCGCCGGGATGGTGGATGAAAATGGCACGACCAAGCTGCTGCCCTCGTTATCATGATTAGATGTAATGCAAGCTCCGCCCACAGCTCTGCCTATGCCTCTCGGTCCTGACCTGCTGCCCCCCCCCCCCCCCCCCTCCCCCCCCGGGCCCCCCGGCCCCCCCCCCCCGCCCCCCCCCCCCCACGCTATTCCAGCCCAGGGCCCCACCCTCTCAGCTCTGCTGATATGCCCCAGTCTGAGCCTGCAGCACCCTCTGCCCCAGCCCCGAGCCTGGAATATCCCTCCAGCTCCCACGACAGCACACCCTGGGGCGCTGCACCCATCAGTGTACACAGCTCTGCCAGTGCACCTCTGTCTGCTCCTGCTGCAGGTTTGTCCTCTCGCTGCGTCACTGGAGGTTTCTGAGCCGGAGCTCAGTGGTTTATTGGGCGGGTGCTGGGCGGTGCTGGTGGCCTGTGATATACTAGACGATCCACTGGTCCCTTCTGCCCTTAAACTCTATGACATAAATACACCCTGGCCTGGAGTTAAGAAGCAATCTCCTTGTCTCCTGACCCACTGCTTCATAACTCCACCTAAAAAGCCCGGCACGCACTCCCCAGCCTTGCCTGTGACAGGCCAGCTCTTCTCACACGGTACCAGCTGGGCACCTCTGCAGCCAGCCTGCGAGCGGCTGCAGCTAATTATAAAGTTAATCATAGAGTTGCTAACAGCCAGTCCCCTTTTGCCACCTGCCATTTATTTTGCCATAGATCAGTCATTTATCAGAGGCCCCAACGTGCTTCCTAAAGATCGCCTGGGCCAGATTTATCATCCCTCCTGCGCTCAGCGCTCATTGTCCCGGGGGGAAGTGATGAATAGTTACAGCTTTTCCTTTAATGAGCTGCGTGTGTGTGTGTGTGTGTGGAGGGGGGTGGTTCCCTTATCACTGCCCCACAGCAGCCGTCAGCCCCCAGAGAACGCTCCTGAGAGCCAGCACTTCTGACCGGGCTTTTAGATGAGATGGAAACCCCAGGCCTGGAATGCTGGTGGCTATTAACATACATCCTCCTCTGTTTGCTGGATCCAGCTCTGACAGCCGGGGGTCTGGGAGAAGGGGGTCCCGGGACACCTCAGCCCAGCTTTTCTCAGTGTGTAGCATGGGACAATTGGGCAGTGAGACCTGGCAGGTGGCGTCACAGCGCCACTCAGGTTTGGCCCGGCCACCAATCTGGTTCCATTTTGGTTTAGGTGGAGCCCATCCTTCCTGTATAGGCTCCCCATCTCCCAAAAGCTTCCCCAGTTCCTAATAAATTTAAACCCTCCTCCCTACACCATCGTCTCATTCACGCATGGAGACCCTGCAGTTCTGCCTGTCTAACTGACCCCGCGCGTGGAACTGGAAGCATTTCAGAGAATGCTCCATGGAGGTCCTGGACTTCAATCTCTTACCTAGCAGCCTAAATTTGGCCTCCAGGACATCTCTCCTATCCTTTCCTATGTCATTGGTACCTACATGTACCACGACCACCAGCTCCTCCCCAGCACTACATATAAATCTATCTTGATGTCTCGAGAGATCTGCAACCTTCGCACCAGGCAGGCAAGTCACCATGTGGTTCTCCCGGTCATCACAAACCCAGGTATCTATGTTTCTAATGATCAAATCCCCCATAACTAATA
>NW_020691430.1:0-2800 GCF_002925995.2 Terrapene triunguis
GTATTATTTTCTCTAGAGTCTGGACCTTGACTGTACCTGGCCCCAGAAACGTGGACTTTGACAATAATTGATTACCGCTGGCCTAGATAATCCTTAGTCCTGCCATGAGTGCAGGGGATGATCTCTCGAGGTGCCTTCCAGTCCTTCTATTCGATAAGGACCGTGACATCACACTGCATCACACGTGACATCACGCCTTTCCGCCAGCTGGGGGAGGCTAGCCCCCAGCACCGCTCCTTCCATGCCCTCCCCCCCCCACAGCCGCTGGCCCCTGCCCCAGGCTAGCGCCCCCAGGCCCGGAGCACCGGGAGAGCGAGTGGCACGGCCCGAGCTGGGGCCACCACACAGAGTGGGAAGCAGGAGCGGGGCTCTGGGGGCGGAGCATGGGTGGGGACACATCTGGCTGTTTGGAGCGGCACAGCCTCCCCAGCCTACAATACCCGCCACCCATGTCTGGCGCCTCACAATGACACACCGTGACATCATGATCCCCCAAGAAAAGGGGGGGGAAACACACTGGGCTGGGGGTCCAGCAACCTGAGTTCAAATCCCCACTCTGCAACTTTGGGTAAATCCTAGGATGTGTGAGCATGCGTGCTGTTCCTCAGTTTACCATCCATGCAATGGGGCTAATAATCCTGCCTTTGTCTGTGTAGCCTGGGAGCTCCTTGCTGGCAGGGGCTGTCTCATTATGTGTCCGGGCAGCACCTAACACAACAGGGCCCTGATCTCAGCTGGGGCCGGCAGGTGCTACCGTAATACCCCTGGTAAGGGCCGCACTCAGAAGTGGCCCTCGTGTGTGCATGCCCTCGGTCTCTGGGGTATTTCCCACACCCATCGGTGCGCAGGAGGCCACGCAGTGCCGTGCACGAGGTTTAACAGCCCGGCTGAGTTAAACACGACAATCTCCTCCTGAGTGCACGCAACCCTGCCCCCGCTGGGGCCTCTGGGATGGCACTGCCAACCCCAGGGAGTGCCCAGTGTAACAGGCCCCACTCCTGCAGCCAGGAGCAGCCCCATGGCAGCGATGGAGCCGCAGCAGCCAAGCGCTGGCCAAACACAAGCAGGGAGGGCAATCCGGGGCTGGGGCTGCCACCTGACTGCACCAGGCCCTTGCTGTCCTGTGGCCGCTGGCCCACGAGGCTGCCGGGTTCGCCGCAGAACAAGGCTGCTGCTATGAGACAAGCCAGGCTTGACTTAAGGGCCCGTAAAGACGGGTCCTTCGCTGCCTAGGCCGTCGCCAGGCTCCCTGCTCCTCTCCTGCCATCCGTCCAGCCCCAGCAGGGGCCAGCCCAGGACCTGCCCAAGCCCAGTTAGTCCATAGGGGCCTTTCCAACAACATGCTCGGCTCAGGCCCCAGAGGGGAGATGCCCCATTGCGCTCCGCTGGGACCTGGCAGCCCAGCCCTTCCCTGCCCCGGGACGGGCCCCGATTCCCTTTGGGGCGGGGGGGGGGGCAAACGAGAGACGTGGCCTCCCCCCCCCCAACGCTCTCACACACACACACACACACACACACGCCCGCGTGCTCTGACTCAGCTCACTAGCCGCGGCCCTGAGGGCTGCGGTGCACGCAGGCCGGGGGCCACCTTCAAAGTGTTGTGGGGCGGATTAGCGGGATTAGGGAGCGGGTGAAAGGAGCCGTGCTGCTTCGGAGGAAGTCGCGCCGAGAGCAGGCTAAAAGAGCCATTTTCACCTGGCCCGCCCGCGGCCGCCAGCCTCGCCTGTCACAACACGGCCGCGGGGGCCCCGCTCTGCTCCGCAGCCCCCGTGCCCTGGGGGGGGGGGGGGGAATACAGCCAGTTGGGTGCCCGGGGTGGGCACTGGAGGGTCTGAGGGGAGGGGTGCCTCCCCTCAGACAGCCCCAACAGGGAGCCCCCCCGCCCTGCTGGCGGGGGCAGCAGCTGGGGGTCCTCCTGGCAGGCAGAGAAGACCCCGGGCTGGGGGATGAATGCCGCGGACTGGGCCCCCCACAGACCCTTCTCTAACAACCCCGGCCCCCCAAAAGCAGGTTCTCCGGCCGCCTTTCCAACAAGACAAGGCAAAGGGCGACCAGCTTCCCCGGCCCAGCCTGCGTCTATCGACGCCAAACAAACGTCTTTATCACTAGAAATCCCAAGGGCTGGCTTCTGGGGGTGGCGGGGGGGGGGGAGGGGAAAGGCCTCTCCTGAAGGAGCTCCCAGAGCCGCAGCCGGGGATGAGGGGCAGCGCGACCCCCCAAAATATGGGGGGGGGGAAGAGAGTCGGTTGGGAACCATTCACTGCTAAGACTCCTGTCAGCACTGACATAAATTTCCACTGGTGTTGGCATTTAGGCTCTGGCTATTTCCATATGTATAGGGCTGCCTGGACTAATTATGCTAATCATCTCCTCTGTCGGGCGCTGTGAAAAATGGCTGCATTAGGCACTCCACTGCCTGCTAATGTGTCTTAATGCGGGGCTGAAACATACATTCATCCCCCTCTGAATGGGGGAATTTTTCCACTTTGCTGCCTTCATTCAGGCACGAAATGAAGGTTTTGAACACCAGACCCCTTTCCCCGGCCGGAGGAGGAGGAAAAAAATAAACCTCTCCCCGCCCCCTTCCCCTGCCCCCCCCCCCACCCGCCCCCTAATAGAAAACACCAAACACTAAAATGCTGCTGTCCACAAAACTCTCGCCGGGTCTTTAAAAAAAAAAAATCAGCACTTTTTCCATCCATCACAAGCGATCAATCGGTCACTCGGGGGGGCTCCGAGAAGAGACCCAGGAAGATACTTCCCCCCACCATAGAAAACCAAAGATTTCTGCCCTCACGCC
>NW_020691431.1:0-23477 GCF_002925995.2 Terrapene triunguis
TCCGCTCTCCCGAGTTACCTGGTAGCTATGCCTAGTGGATCCCAACAATCCCCCCTTTGAGAATACTCAACAAACCTCTGTTAGAGTTTTCTCATACTCTAAAGACAAAATGCGATTAAGCTCCATGCAATTAGGATTATCAATAAGAGAATATAAGGGAACCTCTAGGGTATGGGAGGTACAACTCCTACGTATGAACACTTTACAGCAAATGAGCAAAAGAACAAGAACAAAACATATTATCACACCTGTGAGCAAGATGTGAACAATGCTTCCCCTATATCCCCTAGTTCCCCTAAACCAGGTATCCAACCCCAAAGGTAATCCAAAATAGTGGGTTCAACTGGTTCCTGGGCCTTCCACTGGTTAACGGCCCGTTCAGCTGACAAGATGTGCTTGTTAATGTCCTGTGAAAACTTTGGGACATAGGTACAACACTCTTCTCCAATAAGGGCACAGACCCCGCCCCGTGAAGCTAACACATAATCTAGGGCCTGGCGGTTCTGCAAAGCCAGCAATCGAAGCTGGTACAGCTCAGAACTTATGCTTTTCTCTATGGCCAGGGTATCATTGGCAAACTTAAATTGTCAGAGGTGCTACTGCTAGTAACCATCCACCTTTGACAACAGTCTGACCAATTTTGGGGTACTACTCTCCAGGGCAATCCCGCTGAATGATGGGGAGTTTGGGCACATATCCAACAGTTGGAGAGATTAAACTCATGGGCAAAGGCAATTTTCAGGGCCTCGTATGTGTTAGTAGCCATATCTGCAGGGATGGCTCCCCATCCTGCATGCGATGTGGGTAAAACAGTAGGTAACAGAAGAATTGCCTCTGTGATAAAAAGAAATGCTGTGAGAGACCCTAAACCTAAACCCATATTGTAATTACCACAACCCAAATACCCAGAGGATAACAAGAATTATTGACACTAAACAAGTCAAAAAATAACAAGACCAAATACATAGGCCAGATCCGCCTTCTGTGAGAAAATAAAAACCAATGCTCAGGGTTCTCGCGGGGAGTATGCTGTGACTGTTCAGAGAGATCACAACGCATTCCCAGTGATCGTTACTGTCTTTTGAATAACAGCTTAAGTTCCAAATTGTCGTCAGCAGTCTTCTTAGCAGGCTGGACAGTCCACTGTTCAGGAATGGGCACTGCTTTCAGTCGAGAGTAATAAATCCAGTTCTTGTGTCCTTCGACCTTTGCCACTGTATGGGTGACAAGCAGGATGGTGTGGGGTCCCTTCCACTTCTTCTTGGAGAGGCTCGTCCTTCCAGGTCCGCACGAGAACGGAGTCACCAGGCTGCAGGGAGTGGACCGGAGTATCCAGCAAAAGAGGCTGTGAATCTTTGGTGTGCCTGTGAAGAAAAGAAAGAACAGCAGACAGAGAGCACATGTACTGAGACAAGAAACCATACCCCATCTCCCACTCCCCTGCCAGAACTGGGGTACCATTCATAGGCCATGCTCTCCCAAACATAATCTCGAAGGGACTAAACCCTATCCTACCCTCAGGGAGAGCACGAATGCAAAGTAACACAAGGGGCAAGGCATCAGGCCACTCAAGAGAGGCCTTCTGACAGACCTTTGAGAGGTGTTGCTTGAGTGTCTGATTTGTGCGTTCCACTACTCCACTGGCTTGTGGTCGCCAGGGTGTGTGGAGTTTCCAGGGGATTTGCAGAGCACTTGATATCTTTTGAACCACTTGAGATGTGAAGTGTGTTTCATTGTCAGATTCCATCCACTGAGGAAGGCCGAAGCGAGGAATGATCTCCTTAACAAACTTAAGAGCCACTGTCTTAGCAGTGTTGTTGCGACATGGGAAGGCTTCAGGCCGCCCGCTGAATCGATCCACTAAGACGAGAAGGTACCTGTACCCTTGAGTCCTGGGAAACTCAGAAAAGTCTATTTGCCACACTAATCCTGGGCCTGGGGTAGGTTCCAGGGTGGCTGGTGGCACTGCTACTCCTGGTCGAGGGTTATTCTTTTGGCAGATTAAACCTTCAGCTTGTACCTGTGATGTTAGTGGTTTAAGTCCAGAGGTTAGAAAATATTTATTCATGAGCTGGATAAGAGCCTCTCTGCCTGCGTGTGTGGTTTGATGCAGTTTCTGCAACACTGGTTGAATCAGGCCCTTGGGCAGGAGGATTTTTCCCTCTGTGGAATAAAGCCATCCCTCCTTTTCCTGGAGACCGAGATTGTCAGCCAGGTTTCTGTCCTCTTGGGAGTACTGAGGGGCTGCAAGCTCACCCACTGATGGGATGAGGGCATGCATTTGGGCATTTTCCTCAGTTGGTGATTTCAGGATAGCAGCTCGCTTAGCTTCCCTGTCTGCTCTGGCATTGCCCTTGATTACATCTTGATCTTCCCTCTGATGGGCTTTGCAATGTACCACTGCTACTGCTGAGGGGAGTTGTACTGCTTCTAAAAGCCGGAGAATTTGAGACCCATGCTTGACCGGAGAGCCTTGGGCTGTTAGCATTTCCCTTTGCTTCCACAATCCAGCGTAAGCATGCAATACCCCAAAAGCATACTTTGAGTCAGTAAAGATATTAACCCATTTGTCTTTTGCCAGCTCGAGTGCCCGAGTCAGGGCCACTAGTTCAGCAAGCTGGGCCGACGTTCCTGCTGGTAAACTCTCAGCTTCCACGGTATCATGAAGAGACACAACAGCATAACTAGCCCCCCTTTGCCCATCCACAACAGTACTACTTCCATCTGTATACCATTCCAAGTCAGCATTTGGGAGTGGCTGATTTTTTTTTTTTATCTGGGCGGCTAGAATACTGAACATCTATGATTTCTAAACAGTCATGTTCCTGTTTTTCTGTCTCTGGTAGCAGTGTAGCTGGATTAAGGGAGGGACAGATCTGCAGGGTGACTTCAGGATTCTCTAACAGCTTCGCCTGGTACCGAGCAACCCGAGCCTGTGTGAGCCAAAGACCCCCCTTAGTGTCCAGCAAGGCTCGGACCATATGGGGAACATATACACTTGCACAGTTCCTCCCAGTGTCAGCTTTTCCGCTTCCCTAAGTACTAGAGAAGTAGCTGCGACCGCCCTCAAACAGGCTGGCCATCCCCTTGAAACTTGATCCAGTTGTTTAGAAAAGTATGCCACAGGACGCTTCCAGGCACCTAATAGCTGAAATGCCCTGTCCGCTTCTGGGGACCGGTGAAAGGGGTCATGTTCCGCTCCCTTAACACATTTATACAGAGGTTTAGCCCACAGTCCAAACTCTGGAATCCATATTCTGCAAAAACCTGCCATGCCCAGGAATGCCCTAAGCCGTTTGCTGGGGATGGGAACTTGGCAGATAGCCTCCTTCCTTTTGTTTGAGAGCTGTCTCTCTCCCTGCCTGATGTGAAATCCCAGATATTGAACCTCTGAAAGAGCAATTTGGGCTTTGCTTTGAGATACCCTGTATCCTCGCAGTCCAATAAAGTTTAAGAGACTCACAATAGCTCTGAGACAAGGGATTAGATCCACAGCAGCAATTAGCAAGTCATCTACATATTACAGCAAGAGGGCTTTGTCTGAATTATCCCACTCCTCCAAGTCTCTGGCCAAAGCCTGTCTGAACAGAGTGGGGGAATTTTTAAATCCTTGAGCCAATACTATCCAGCAAAACTGCCTTTTAACCCTTCTGTTGTCCTCATTATGCCTTGCAGTATTTTGCAGATCTCAGTTGCTTGGGCACATTCAGGCCCCCCCCTTTTTCTTGGTTGTCAGCAAAGTCTTGGCTATGAACAATGTCCTTGGACTGAGGCCAGCTGTATTTTCCTCTCAGTTAACTCATTCTGTGAACATAACTTCTGTGCAAAGCTTTGAAGCAACAAACCAGGACAAGCACACTCACTTCTGAGGATTTCACTTTGTACAACCTCTGGTGTCCAATAGCTTTCCCTTTTTAAACCTTAAATGCCTTCTCTCTCTTTACCAGATCTTTTATCTGCTATTTTGTTACCCAAAAACAAATTCAAATCTTTTATTCTCCTGGCTTTGACTACCCTGCTGCAGCCACAACCTTTGGTCTTTAGTTAAAACATTTTAAATCTTATAAAGCGTTAAGTCACCTTAAGGATTAAATGCTAAATACCTTAAACAACACTAGTTTCCTGTGTCTGGCAAAAGTATTCTCAGTTTTACAACTTTAAAACAATACCAATTCATCTCAAACTTATAAAACACAGATTGTATACAGCAGGAGTGTTCTTCGGCAAATTAGACTAACGTATTCATAGTTGAATAATTCCACTTAAATAACCTCCTGCCTGAATTACTTACAGACATTCCTACCAAGTTTCACTGCTTGATTCCCTCTAGCAACTACAGAGTTAACTTCTCACTCTCTTTTCTTAAATCACTTGCTTGTCTCCCAAAACGACACCCAATCAACTCAGATTTTACCATTCCAATTATTGTCCTGGGGATTTGAAATCCCCATGCTTATAATTACTTACTCTTTTCCTTCCACTATGCCCTCAAAGTTTCCAACCTGTTTTCCAATCTCTCTGTCTGT
Organism: Terrapene triunguis; assembly: GCF_002925995.2. Lineage (NCBI taxonomy): Eukaryota > Metazoa > Chordata > Testudines > Emydidae > Terrapene > Terrapene triunguis. The sequence goes on from NW_020691431.1 coordinate 4,527, forward strand.
TGCCTGCCCGCTTGGGCCCGATTCTGCTTTTCTTGCTGAACCGTCCCTTCCATGGGCACCGGCTTTTTTTCACTACCAATTTAGCTAGGAGGGTGGGTTCCTCAACTAGCCCCCACCCTTCCTGGTCTCTTCCCTTAAACATTCTTACTCATAAAGCTACCCGAGTCCTCCCTCGTGAGGCTTATGGCTAGCTAGACAACCTTCAAAGATAGAAATGAACTTGCTTGGATTCGTTGAGAATTCTCCTGCCTCTGCCTTAAAAGCAGCCAGATGTTAAAAGCAACATGACACAAGATCCTGTGTTCCTGGACGGGCTAACACACTCTCAGTAATCAACGGATACAATCCCACCAAGGGGGGGGGTACTCTCCAAAGCCTGTGGGGGTGAAGGAGCCGAAGGGGACACCGATTCTGGCATTACAACAGTGGGAGGGTTCTGGGGTTTAACAGCCGTTACTACCGAGCCTGTCGGAGTCAAATGGCACTTGAGCAAAATATCAGTCCTATTTCTTAACACCATAAACGTATACGTTAACATACATTCCAAGGGTGTCCCAGCATATGTGCTTTGTCCGGACCCCATTATGCTCGTGTCTAATTAAACCTGGTCACGGGTTCGACCGACCCCCCTTGCGATCAAGATATCCTGGTCACGGGGTTTCCCCTCGCAGGAGTCTCGGTGCGGCTAGAGTCGGTTTAAGTCCTAGACCTGGTTATCACAATTTTGGCTTCCAGCATATCATTAGTATGAAAAAGAACAATATTCCTGCCAAGAATAAAAGCAAGCCCTGGGGCTTTTCTACGTCCCAGTAATTGTCCAGTACAGCCCACAGACTAGGGAAGTTAGTGAAATTATTCATTAAACGTTGCCTGCTTTGTTATCATAACCACAAAACATTTGTCCATCTACAATACCTTCCCACACAGGGATTACCCAAAGGGCCCAATTTACACTGCGGGGGCGTTATCCCTCAAACCCAAGAGGTAAACGCACTTACCGCCCGGAGTGGCCGCGTCCGGCTGTTGGACCTTCCCCTTCTTCTGGTACCGTCTTATCTCCGTGTCGTTAGGAGTTCTCTTTAGAGAGGACGCCGCCGCCCCGACCGATTGTAACGACCCGAGGCCCGAGCAAACAACAGCTCGAGGTGGCCACTCCTCGGAATCGCCTTCGGTCGTCGGTCAGTGTCCTCCACAGGGAGAGAAGTCCCGGCGGAGTCGCCACTTTGTTGGCCAAATAGGGCCCGTTTCCCCCCGGAGCTTACCTAATTACACCAAGGAGGCACGGAGAGCCATAAAGACAGGTACCAGGTTCTTTATTTGTCAGTCAGCTGAGAGGGTGCACCTCGGCTCGTGCCAGAGGAGACACACCTTACATGGGCGACATAGGCCCTTTTTATAATCAATAACAAACAACTCAGTTCTCATCCTTTTTACGTCATTATGCTGACCAATAGATAACAGGTTACACAGAATACATATATTATTTTGGGGAGGGGGGTACAAGAGACATCTGTTGCGGATACATTTGTCATTTTGAAGGGAGAACACGGTACGTTCCTTGACCCTTTGCACTAAATACCTTGGGGATGTCTGGGAAAACAGCTGCAAACTAACTATCTCTCTGTTCCCTCTCTATTATTTCTGCTAGTATGAGTGAAACTGCAGCCATTTGCTAGAAACGCTGACCAATACATTTCTACTTTAACATGTAAGCAGTTAGCACAGAAGTAGATGAGAGTTCACAAAATGGAGTCTGGGGGTTTCAGATAGGCCCAAAGCAAAAGAGCTCCATCGACACTTTGGCCTTCCGCTCTCCCGAGTTACCTGGTAGCTATGCCTAGTGGATCCCAACACTCCCTCACTCCCTCCTAGGCTTGAGAGCCTGGGGGGAGGAGGCAGGGCTGGGGATTTGGGGAAGGGGCGGAGTTGAGGCAGGGCCGGGGGTGGGGTAATTAAAAAACGGGCAGGGGGCTGCCAAAATTGTTTTTGCTTTGGGCGGCAAAAATCCTAGAGCCGGCCCTGAGTATGCCTGAAAGTACCCAGCTTGACTTTGATTCCAGAGTGAATCTGTAGGGCTGGCAGTTCAGAAAAAAAAAAAAAATCTTTTACCTGTAACCTAAGCAAATCTGATACAGACATCAATGAGCAGTGATGGATCTGAGGGAGTGCCACTTTTACAGAGTCAGTTTTCAGAATGGAATATTTTTTTAGGTTGTTTTTAAATATGGATGGTAAATTGTTACAAAAAAACAAGAGTTCAAGACAAACACTCAATGGATTAGCTAATCTATGATGTTTGAAATGAAGGCTCTGACCTACAGAAATTGGCCATGTATGCTTTCCTTGAGCTGTGTAACTTGTTGAAGAGAACAGGGCGCGAGCATTTTCTCTGCAGAAATTCTCTGAGATGAATGGAGTTGGACAGGATTCCTGAAGGTTCACAAGCGCCGTGTGTTTGGAAATCAGAGACTTGCCTCGTGCATACAAATCCCTACTTTTCCATTTCTTTCTCCCCAAGCCTCTAAGTGGAAGGGATGCCACTATACAAATCTGCAGATCTCAAAGCTCTTTGGTAAACAGAGTTTATTTTGAGTGGCTGCTACTGACCCAGCTGGTGTCTGTCAATGGCACAGGGAAACCCCTCAGTCCCATGCTGTGAATGTCTCTTGGAATTTCACTTGGCCTCTTTCACTGTTTGCCTTCTTGCAGAGGTAGCTGGCTCCTAAGCCAGGAGCATTATCGCTGCGCCTGATTCTAGGACGCTCTTCTAAGTCAGTCCCATAAAGATGGCAGGACATTTGACTATATGATGGAAGGTGATTGAAATATAGACCTATCATATTACATATGTTACGGCAAAACGTTGCTTTCCTTTTCAGATCTGGCTCACGCATATTACTGCCAGGTAGCAATGCTATTACTTAGCATTTTCAAAGGATGAAGCTGGGGGTAGATCTTTTTCAGTAGTGACCGTGAATCTCTAAAATGCAGAAACACAAGTATGAACCAGGCTCCTATTTCAAAGAGCTGCCAGACACACCTGTTTGTCCAGGCTCTCCTGTCTGATTATGTCCTGGTTACAAAGACAACTGGTAAAAACTGCAAGCAGCAGGGTCAGCAGATAGATATGAGAGATCCCAGAGCCTGGAGTTCATGTTGTTATGATGTCATAATCTTCAGACTTGTATATCTACTTCACCACTTGTAAAATGAGAAGCTGGATCAGCTTTAAGCTTTTTAGCAGCTTTTGGCCCTTCTTTCTGTGCCCTGTGAACGCCACAGCGAAGTTCCAAAGTCGAAGGTGCCTTGCCAGTTCCAGGCTGGCAGGGCTTGTGAGTAGTTACATCACAAATGGCTGCTGTTGGGAATGAAGAGCTTGTGAATGGTTTCCCGCTGCTAGCAGAGAGGAAGGGGAGCTGGTGATGGCTGTTCCACCAGAGCAGGGAGATTAAGCTTTCCTGTGACTTTCCAAGTCTTGAGTGGAGGCCAGTTTTCAATATGAGTGAAGGGTGGGTCATTGTTCTCACTGGAATCAGGAAGAAATTATACCTCCTCCTTCCCTCATGCACAGCATTGTCACTAGGTGGCCAGGAAGCACCAGGGATTGGCCACAGCTGGAAATGAGACACTGGAAGAGGTGGGTGTGACATGCTGTTCAGGACATCCAGAACTGGGAGCTCTGTGCTACCCCTCTCAGCCTCGGGAAGTGGGAACTTTGCTGCAGCTAAGTAGTGTGACAGCTCCCTGACCTACCAGTTTGTCTGCCTCGCCAGCAAACTCCTCAGGGCTGTGCCGGCCCAAAACTTGCCTAGCAGGTAACAATCAGTGAACTCCAGGCCGAGTTCCTCCGAGATGTCTCTCTGTGATGCACAGCCCCTGTCACTGTACATTCCCAGAAGTTAAGTTTGCTGCTCCTTTAAAGAGACAGAAACAGCAGCTTGCTATCGTGACTAGCATTACTAATCATTTCAATTCAATCAAAGCACAGGGCTGGCTTCGATAAAAAGTAAAACGTTTATTTAATCAAAAAGGGAGAGGTTTTAAGTGAGTTCAGGTATAAGGGACAGGCGCTGGTTTTCCTTGTCGGCTCAGGTGAAGGATCCCTTAGGGCAGAGGTTCTCAACCAGGGGTCCAGGGCCCACCGGGGGTCCCTGAGCAGGTTTCAGGGGGTCCGCCGAACAGGGCCGGCATTAGACTTGCTGGGGCCCAAGGCAGAAAGCCGAAGCCCCACTGCATGGTGCTGAAGCCTGGGGTTCCAAGCCCCGCCACCCGGGGCTGAAGCCGAAGCCTAAGCAACTTAGCTTCAGAGGGGCCCCCATGGTGTGGGGCCCGGGCAATTGCCCTTCTTGCTACCCCATAACGCTGGCCCTGGCTTTTATATGCAGAAAAACAGTTGTTGTGGCACAGGTGGGCCGCAGAGATTTTATACCACGTTGCGGAGGCCTCAGAAAGAAAAAGGTTGAGAACCTCTGCCTTAAGGGTTCTCTGCTCCTCTCTTTTTATAATCCAGGAAACCTTTGAAAAGTCTCTCTCTCAGAGTTCATTGACCCTGCTTCAAGAGGCAGGAAGAATTCCTAAAGGTGTGGTCACCATCCCCTGGTGAGATTGTTAAGTGATCACTTTTCCCCACTTGCTGTCCTGATGGCTTTGTTCGCCTGGCATGCAAACATGCTTTTCTTTGTCTTTGGTCACACCTTGCTCAATTTACATTGGATACACATTCAAGCAGCAAAGAGTCCTGTGGCACCTTATAGAACAAACAGACATATTGGAGCATAAGCTTTCATGGGTGAATACCCACTTCCACTTTCACCCACGAAAGCTTATGCTCCAATACGTCTGTTAGTCTATAAGGTGCCACAGGACTCTTTGTCGCTTTTTACAGATCCAGACTAACACGGCTACCCCTCTGATACATTCTAGCAGCTGGAACCACATCCCTTTGTCTGGAAAAAATTTTTTTGAATCAATTCTCCTGGCATGCCGAGTTTAAACACATTTTAGTTATAATTCCAGCACACATGTATAATCCTTTGTGGACTGACCGTACATACATCATGCGAGAATATTAATGATCAGTGAGTTGTTTTCCAGTGACATAACAGGACACCTTTTAGATTCAATTTAGCAGACTTTTTTTTTCCCCGGTGGATGCTCTATCCCCACTCGGCCCCGCTCCTTCTCTTCCCCTGAGGTCCTGCCCTGACTCCACCGCTTTCCACCCCTGCTCTGCCCCTCCTCTGAGGCCCTGCCCTCTCTCAACTTCTTCCTGCCTCTACTCTGCTTCCTCCCCCGAGGCCCCGCCCTCGCTCCACCTCTTCCTGCCCCTAGAGCCCACTGGACAACTGATCGGCAGCCAGTTCTGGGGCCCGCTGAACAGCTGATCAGCGGCCAGCCCCAGGGCCCCGGAACCAGAGCACTGGTGCTGAGCGTGCGTGCTTTTCTGTGCGTGCTTGAGGCCCGGAGCACCCACCCATAGGTCGGTGCCTATGCAGTTTATAACAATAGTGAGTTGGGGTGTACTGAGGTGACCAGGACAGCTGAGACTGTCTGCTAGATAACACGGAGCTCCTTGCCTTCTCACACAGGGTCACAGTAGGTCAGGGCTCTGAGGTGGTACAGCGAATCCTCTTTCTTAGATGTCTGACTGGTGTGTTTTGCTCACAGGCTCAGGGGCCCAGATTTGGGACTGGGAAGGAATTTTCCCCCAGGCTAGACTGGCAGGGACTTAGGGATTTTTTTTGCCTTCTGCTGCAGTGACGAGGTACACAAACCCTACATTGGGCAACGGGGTAAGGAGCTGCTCTGGGCTCAGCCAGCCCTGCCCCACCACACCTGCAAGAGATGCACAGGCTGCAGGGGGAGGTAAAAGGGAGCAGAACAGGTCGCTTGGGGGCAGGCCAGGGAAAAGAAAGGACCTTCACCTTGCAGCTCCTGAGAAAACGCCTGAGGGAAGCCAGGATCTCTCCCATCCACAACTGCCTAAAGGTCCCTCCCTGAGGGAAGGGAGAACCTGCTTTTGATAGACCCTGAGAGGGAGGCATTTCCCCCGCTCACATACTAACCAGGTTTATTTGTGTTTGTGTTTGGTTTATGGCCTACCCCAGAAGGGGAGAGATTCAGAACTGACCTGGCTGGAGGGCCACGGCACAAAAGGAAGCGGCCGTCGCCCGAAGAGGGAGAGAGCTACCATGCCACATCGGGCTACGAATTGGTGCCATGCGGTGAGCTGCCCCCTTCATGCTTTCCTGTACAGACTGCGAACTGGGGACAACAGAAGCACAGGCGCCGACTTTATCGTTTCCCAGGGGGTGCTTGACCCCTGCTCCACCCCCACTCCACCCCTTCCCGCAAGGCCCCACACGTCTAGGATTTCCACTAGCAGCGGTGCGAATAGCTTTCACAACGGCAAATACTTTCTCCCTTTACTTCGGCTGAGTGACAACACTAGCGATCAGCATTAATTTTTTCTACTCTAAACTATTTCACATTCCAGAGGCATAAGTAGCATTTCCTCCCTAGGCAGTGTTGAAGAACAAAGGCTTGAGACATGCTCACACCTGGCACAGATACATTCAAGTGGATTCCTCCTCCCTGTGAATTTCACAGAGGGTTCCAGCCTGCTGAGAATATAGCAATTTAGCCACAGATATTCAGAGTGCACAAAATCACATTTAGAGTTGGTGTATCGTCACTCTGTTGCAACACAATGTGATAAATAATACTGTCTTTCTATAAATAAAAAAACATGGAGCTATACGTCTCTTATAGAGACTGAAAGGTCAGCAAGTCCAGCCCCCTGCCTTCACTAGCAGGACCAAGTACTGATTTTGCCCCAGATCCCTAAGTGGCCCCCTCAAGGATTGAACTCACAACCCTGGGGTAGGCAGGCTAGTGCTCAAACCACTGAGCTATCCCTTCCCCTGTTAGCACATGCCAACTGAGCAACTTGCAGTTTTTTTTTACAATAAATAACACCTAGCCATGCTATTGTGATAGGTAAACCTTGTTAGTCCAGTTTTAGAAATGGGGAACTGAGGTTAAGTGATTTACAGTCACACATCAGGTCAGTGGGAGAGCTAGGAATAGGACCCAGGAGTCCTGATGTCCATTCCCTTGCGGTAACCACTTGTCCTTGACTTTGTTCCCTCCCCAGAGTTGGGAATAGAACCCAGGAGTCCTCCAGTTCCTGTCATCCAATCTCTTGCTCTAATCACTAGGACCACGCCTTTCCCAAATCTTGGAATAGAGCCCAGGAGTCGAGGAAAGAGAGATGACTAGTAGCCTCATGACAGATGAGATGATTATTGTGCCTCTTTTTGGATTATCTATTAACTACTGTCAGAACAGTTCCTTCTCCGGTAGCCTGTTCAGCTTCTGAGGCGAATCCACTACTCAGAGCTTCTTTCCTTATAGTTTTTCATTATCCGTGTCCATATGGACATGAGTTACATCTGACCACACAGAGCATGGTAATATTCTAGCTGTCCTCAAGGAACAGCCAGTGTCCCCCTTGGCTTTGAATAAATGTCTTTTATTCTTCCCAGTGAGACTGACCCCTGGGATGGTTATGACCTAACATCTTTGTGGATGGCATAGCTGTTACTCAAGCAGTTAGACTGAAATTAGCATTGTCTCCCACTCGCAGCGGGAGAGGAACCGTTACACATGCCTGTTGTAGTATTTCATCTTCCCCAGCTTCCTGGAATGTATCACAGAATCATAGAAATGTAGGGCTGGAAGGGACCTCAAGAGGTCATTAAGTCCAGCCCCCTTTGCAGAGACAGGACCAAGTAAACTTAGACCATTCCTGACAGGTGCTTGTCCAACCTGTTCTTAAAAACCTCTAATGATGGGAATTCCACAACCTCCCTTGGAAGCTTATTCCAGAGCTTAACTAACCTTATGGTTAGACAGTTTTTCCTAATATCTAACCTAAATATCCCATGCTTGTCGATTAAGCCCATTACTTCTTGTCCTACCTTCAGTGGATATGGAGATCAATTGATCACAGTCCTCTTTATAGCAGCCCTTAACGTATTTGAAGACTATCATCAGGTTCCCCCCTCAGTCTTCTTTTCTCAAGACTAAACATGCCCAGTTTTTTTTAACCTTTCCTCATAGGTCAGGCTTTCTAAACCTTTTCTCATTTTTGTTGATCTCCTCTGGACTCTCTCCAATTTGTCCACATCTTTGCTAAAGTGTGGCGCCCAGAATTGGACATAGTACTTTAGCTGATGCATCACCCATGCTGAGCAGAGTGGGACAATTTCCTCCTAGTCTTACATATAATACTTCAGTTAATACACTCCAGAATATTTTTGCAACTGCATCACATTGTTGACTCATATTCAATTTGTGATCCACTATAACCTCCAGATCCTTTTCAGCAGTACTACTACATAGACAGTTATTCCCCATTTTGTAAAAAACCAAGGAGTCCTTGTAGCACCTTAGAGACTAACAAATTTATTTGGGCATAAGCTTTTGGGGGCTAGAACCCACTTCATCAGATGTGACCTGAGCTGCTAGGGTATCCCACATTGAAAATGCCAAGGTCAGGGCAGGCTGCAAAAAGGAGAGCAGATTCTCCCAAAACTGGTGGTTAACACTGTAGTTAGATTCACCAACCAGTCACAAACTGCTCCTGATCTTCCACACTGGTTATCAAGAAGCTTAAAAAAAAAAATAATCACATAGCCCCTTTCATTGCATTCCAGTTCTCTGGCTCCCAATCAGTACATTTGTCCAGTAAGGTGAGGTGTTATTTAAAACTCTGCTCACTATACAAAGTGTTCTTCTGATCCCCAAAGGGCCAGCCACATTACCAGGTCAACACTAGTTTGGATCTTACTGTGACGCTCTGTAACTCAGGGGGAACACCCAGCACCCCCATGTTCATCCTTGTAAAATGGTTGTGTGGTACCCAATGCAAAGTTTGTCATGTTGGGTGTCTTCGGAAGGCTCATGATGCACTGAGCATTGTTGATAGAGTGATGTTATAGTAATTGTTGTTATAGTAAGGTTATAGGTTATAATTTCATGTATATAGTTATGAGGCTGAAAATGTGTCTTCATGGCTTAAAATAAGCTCAGGCAAAAACTCTCCAAGAGCAGAGAGGCAGTTCACACCTCATCAGGGCATGTATGGGACAAGCCCAGCCCAGCCTCACAGGAACAAAGGACACAGGCCTGGGCAGCAACAAAAGGATCTGTTGGACTCTCCAGTGAGTCACCCCCCTTCCTTTGATCAGTTTGGGACTACGATGAGGTAATGCTCACCTGACTCTGAAGGGGGGGGGAACAAAGCCAAGAGGGAAGAAAGAACATGATAAAAGGGAGAGACGTTTGCCATGCTTGCTCTCTCTCCCACTTAGGCCTACAGACACCACACCAAGCGACTGAAGCGCTAATCAAAAGGGAGAGCCTGGCTGAAGAGCAACCAGCCAGCCTGTGATGAGAAGCATCTAAATTTGTAAGGGCATTGAAAGTGTTAAGATCAGTTTAAAATGTGTTTTGCTTTTATTTCATCTGACTTGTTATTCTTTGACTTATAATCACTTCAAATTTATCTTTTAATATTTTAAAATAAATCTGTTTGTTTATTCTACCTGAAGCAGTGCGTTTGGTTTGAAGTGTGTCAGAGACTCCCCTGGGGATAACAAGCCTGGTACATATCAATTTCTTTGTTCAATTGATGAACTCATATAAACTTGCAGCGTCCAGCGGGCATAACTGCACACTGCAAGATGGAGGTTCCTAGGGTTGTGTCTGGGACCAGCGATACTGGCTAATGTCACTCCGTTGCACAATCCAAGGAGCAGCTTACATGCCGGAGGCTGTGCGTGAACAGCCCAGGAGCGGGGGTTCTCACAGCAGAGCAGGGTAAGGCTGGCTCCCAGAGTCAAGGATTGGAGTGACCTAGCAGATCACCGGTCCAGATAACACCAGGGGAACATCACACTTACCCAAAAATACCACGCTGCCAGTCAATCCTCTAGTATCTAAAACTGATAGGTCATTAAGCAGGCTGGATAGTGCTGAGGCCAATCTGTCTGGGGGTGCCACCCAGCAATACAGCACAAGTTTGATAAACAAATATATCACACATACTTATAACTCACAATATAAAGATGATACATATAAACATGGCTATTATATTTAGCCAATCTTAACTTTTCCACTGATACCTTACATGGCATATCTTGTAAGATTCATTGTAATACTGGTCTCAATAATATTATAAAATGGTCACCCCTATGCCATACAGCATCACACTTCTATTGTCTTAGTCATTGCTTTTGGACACATATACCACTGGATGATCATCTTGGAGAAGGTCTGCTTCCACCTCATGTTACTCATATCAGTGCTCCTGAGACACGTTTTTTTTTTTAATTCCCAGAAGCTTTTCTTTTATTGATCATCCTGTTACCAGGGGTTCTTTCAACCCAAAGCTCTTGGTAAGTTTTACTCTGTGCGAAGTGGCGTCAGGAAATAAATCAGGGGAGACACGGCTGTCCGACCGATAGATGGCTGGCGCAAACAGGACAACACAAGAGTACTTTCACTTAAAGCTAAACTTTACTTAGTCTTAAGCACTTACACACGTCCTCAACAGGTTAGTAAAACACCCCCAACCCTCGATAACTACCGAACCTGAGTGTGGCTCCCGAGTGGCACAGCCCGTCTGCCGGTGGGGAACACAAGATACATCCAGAGGGAGAGTCCCTGAAGAGCCCCTTCTGAGAAGTCCCCCTACCTAAACTTTTTCCTTTTATTTATACATTAGTAATACAATGACATATCACTTAAGGAAAACTTGCTAAGCAAGCAGTTTTTAAGGGTCAAGCAAGAGGTTTCCTTCTGATCATCAATTTAACCAGATGTGTGTTGGGTTTTTTTCCAGAGTGTCCATGCCTTGGGGCCCTGACAAACATTCCCGGGGGCACATATAAACAGATTTCTTGTTTTTCTAAAATACATGTATCAGCAATTTCAACATTCTCAGCAGGAAGGACATGGGGTCAAGCCCCCCTGTCTGTGGCCCCCCAAACCCCCTCCCCTCATGTCTTGGTTACACTGAGGCCGCTGCATGACCAATTTAAGACCTGCTGACTTGGCTACTGTTAGCAATAAGCAATAGTGGTTTCAGGCACTTTACTGGTTTGCCAAAATCTCCCCGTACAATCCCAGTGCCATTCTGTAATATCCTCAAGCAGTATTCTTAGTCAAGTACTGAATTGGGACAAATTAAGGATGTATTTGCTTAGATATGTCAGCATGCCCATGAATCTCTGTTAGGCCACCTTGTTTTGGAGTCTTTTTGTTTGTTATAATTGCTGTCAAGCTCTTTTGTTACTGAGTATGTGTCCTATATACCTAATCTCATTCGGCCTGATCTGCCATTCATTCTTGTTCAATTTAAAGTTCTTTGCTTTGGCACATGGCAAACTATTGTGCGCTCTCTCATCATGGTTTTGTTTCTACTCCAAAGCTGCTGATCATTGACAATTACTTTCATGCTCTCCCTATTCTTAAAGAACTTGGCAATAATGCGTTGGTACTGCTAAGACTATCCCAAAGATAAACTGCTTAATCATCTCTCTACCAAAAGGGGAGCTGAAGTAGAGTTTTGTACTTTCTATGTTGTGTCAAGCTTGCCAAATCCGTGCCTGGCATCCAAATCTGAAAATACTCTTGCTTTTTGAAGTTTAAGCATGAGCTCAGTTGTCCTCCTGGGGTAACAAGTGCCTTTGCTGGTCTTGTTCAAATCTTTTACATCTATACAAATCCTTACCTTGTTTTTATGACAGTGACCAGACTGTTAGTCAAGTCGGTTGGTGTCTGATTTTGCTCAAAAACATTTAATCTTACGCTCCACTGAAATTCAGCATTTACATTCTCTCATTGCTAATAGGACTTTATGTAGTGTGTGTATTTTGGCAGCACACTGGAATGTATGTGAGTGTTATATGTTATGTAATAATAAATCCCAGCCATTACAAACATCCAATTCTTAAAGCATATCAGTTGCATCCTGTTCAGCTGGCCAGTTATACACCCATTTCTGTGAAAGCCTGTGCCCCACATTCACCACTTTTATATAGTTATATATTCTGTACAAACTATGCCTTGTTAGGTAACATTTGAAAACTCATAATCTGCTGAACATCATTGCCCTTTTAAAATGTGTATAACAACACTGTGTGTAAAACTATGAGATTTTACTGTACGATTGTTACTGAAATATGTTGTAATTCTGGGTAAGACCCACAAACGAATTTCTCAAAGACAAAGACACCCCAACATGCCAGCAAGGTACTAAAGCGCCATTCCCTGTTTAATTGGCTAGTCATCAGCCATGGGGTAATTTCCATTTCATCCCAGAAATGCTTCAAACCTCACATACATGAGAGACTATTTGTCTGCACCCCAGTGGGGGATAATTCTCAAAAAAAGGAGGAAGGTATAAAAAGAAAAGACAGTGACCTCCACATGATCTCTCCCCCTTCATCACTACTCATGGCCGTGAGATCGCTTGAAAGACAAAAGAAGCATATTTGAACTGGGGGAGTGGTCCTGGCCTGGAGGTTTTCCAGCCAGTACAGACTGCTGTAGGCTTTTGGAGAGAGAAACTCCTCTTTTGCTTTTAAACCTATTAGCCTTGGTAACGTAGAGGAATTAGCTGCGCATTTATCCTTTTATTTCATTTGTAACCAATTCTGACTTATAGGCATCTATACTTGTAATCGCTTAAAATCTATCTTTGTCTACTGAATAAACTTGTTTTATTGTTTTATCTAAACCAGTGTGTTTTGGTTGAAGTGTTTGAGAATCTCTACTTAGGTCAACAAGCCTGGTGCACAATTATTACCCGGTGTTGGAATGACAAACTGTCTATCTAGTGGGCTACTGAGCAGTACACGATGAACATTTCTGGGGAGCAAGGCTGGGGCTGAGGTATATGCAGGTGTCAGCCAGTCTGTCGTTCATGGATGGCTGGCCATAGCATTCATGTATCCAGCTAGGAGTAATTTTACATGCTAGTGGCTGTGTGTGCGCAGAGAGCCTGGAGAGGTTGCTGTTCACCAGCAAAGCAGTGTAAAAAGCATCAGAGGCTGGAGAGCGAAGGGGACACAGCAGTCCAGCCCTTCAGATAACATCCTGGGGAATATCATAGTCCCATTGCTAATGAGACTTTATGTGGTGCATGTATTTTGGCAGCAAACTGGATTTAATGTGAATGAAATATACTGTATTATGCCATAATAAAACCCAGCCATTAAAAAAATTATCAAATTCTTAGAGAATATCCATTGCAGCCTGTTCAGCAGGCCAGTTATACACCTGTTTCACCACAGGCAAGGCTGCAGGCTGTTCTTGAACATGGATATCCCTGTTTTTGAAACTCTGAATGGCACCTCTTCCTTTATACAGACATTCCGGTGTGACTTTGCCACCCGAGAACACTCTGTGCCTGCAGCATGGCTTAGTTTTCAATTTTAGCAGTGGGTGGGCAACTAATGCTTTTGTAAACACTTGACTCTTATTTCTTGGCCCCAATCATATAGAGTTTTTAAAGCCAGAAGGGACCACAAGATCAGAGAGTCTGACCTTCTGTATATCACAGGTCACCAACAGCACCCAGCACTCGCTCACTAAACCCAACAACCAAAATGAGATCAAAGTATTACAGCCCACAGGTGACTAGACTATTATGTGCCACAGGCAGAGAATAGGAGGGACCAAGGTGCACCAGTGCCTCAGGCCCCCACCATTGCAGGAATTAAGTGAGATGTACCCAGATAATCCTGGCAAGTGACCCACACCCACATGCTGCAGAGGAAGGTGAAAAAAACCCAAGTCATTGCCTCACCTGGTAGAAAATTCCTTCCTAGCCCCACATATGGCAATTGGTAGATCCTGAGGATGTGAGCAAGAATCAGCCAGCCAAGCACCTGAGAGAGAGAGAGAGAATGTTTGCTGCCACCTCAGAGCTCTTGACGTTCCTGCCAATGTCGCATCTCCAGACCTGGCCATCCCTGATGTTTCGGAGGAAGGAGATAAAAATAAATACATTGAGGGTTGGGGGGAAATCCCTGCCTGACCCCTGAAGGTGGCTGGCTGAAATCCTGAAGCATGAACTTTTAGGAACATGAGACATGAACCAGAAGTGAGACCCAGAACTGCTGAGCCCTGCCTCCTACCAGCACAAGCAACCCCGTTGTGCAATCACACTCGTAAATTTGTCCAGCTCTCTTAATTAAGTTGTTTGTCCCCGCAACTCCTATTGGGAGGCTGTTCCAGAACTTCACCCCTCTGATAGTTGGAAACCTTCTTTTAATTTTTAGCCTGAATTTGTTCATGGTCAGTTCTTTTGACAACCTTGTCCTTTAGCTTAAATAGCTCTTCCACGCTCCCTGGTATTTACCCCTGATGTATTAACAGAGAGCAATCATATCCCCTCTCAGCCTTCTTTTTACTAGACTAAACATGCCAAGCTCTTTCCATCTCATCTCATAAGACGAGCCCTCCATTCCCTGATTATACTAGTAGCTCTTCTCTGCACCTGTTCCGGTTTAAATTCATTTTGCTTTAATATGGGCAACCAGGAGTATTCCAAATGAGGTCTTATCAGTGTCTTCTACAATGGCATTAATACTTCTTTCTCTAACTCTCTCTCTGCTGGAAATGCCTCGCTTGATGCATATGCGGATCACATTTGCCTTTTTCACAGCCCCATCAAATTGCTGGCTCATAGTCATCCTGTGATTGATCCACACACAAAGATCTCTCTCTTCCTCTGTCACTTCCAGCTGATGAGCCCCCAGTTTATAGAAGAAATTCTTGTTGTTAGACCCCAAGTGCATGACCTTGCATGTTAGTCTATTGAATTTCATCCCATTTCTGTCAATCGAGTCTTCAAATCATCCAGATATTCCTGTGTAATATGCCAATTCTCCTCTGTGTTGACAATGCCTCCCATCTTTGCATCACCAGCAAATGTCATTAGCACACTCCTACTTGTTGTGCCAAGTTCCTTATTAAAAATATTGAATAAGATTGTCCCCAAGACCTATCCTTGAGTAATCGCCCTCCAGTCTGATAATTCGTCTGTCAGAACACCCTGTTGCCTTCTCCCCTTTAGCTAGTTCATTATCTACCTTATAATTCTTACTGATCCCCATTTTCCTTAATAATTTCCCATGTGGTACTGTGTCAAATGCTTTACTGAAGTCCAAGTGTATTAAATCTGCTTCACTTCCCCTGTCTAAAAAAAAAAAAAAAAATCAGTTATTTTCCTCACAGAAGGAAATCAGATTAGTCTGGCATGATCTACCTTTGATAGATCCATGTTACATTACATCCCCTTTATTATTTACCACCATGAATTTAACTATTCTTTCCTTCACAATTTGCATACTACTGAGGTCAGACTAACACACATTGGGAAAACTTCAGTCCATTTTGAGAATGGGTCTACTACCACCAACAGGTACTTGTTTCCCTTTTTAGTCTTGGGTAACGGTTCCACAAAATTAATCTGCAAATTATACCACTGTCCTGAATTTCGTTGTGGTCTAAGGGGAACATTGTTTTAATTACTTGTTGGATTATTTTCTGCATAGATTAAACAATTGCCACAGTATTCTTTTACTTCCTTTTTCATTTGTGGCCACCAGCCGAGTGTTTTGAATCTCTGCATTGTTTGGTTTGTTCCCTGTTTCCTCCTGAAAGTATGTCGTGGAGTGAATATATCAGATCCTTCCTGATTTGTTCTGATAAAATACCAGTTTGGGTAGTATTGCCTTTGTACATGAGCAAACAGCTTTCTGTTGCAATGTTGATTCATAAGGTGTTGAGGGTGAATCCTGTGACCATTTTTTTGTACGTGTTTAATCACAGGTCTGATAATGCTGCATTTTGCTTCTGTAGTCAGGGCCGCCCAGAGGATTCAGGGGGCCTGGGGCAAAGCGCGGGAGCTTGTACTCACCGGGTGGCGCTCCGAGTCTACGGTGGCAGCATTTCGGTGGCGGGGGGCCCTTCAGTCGCTCCGCGTCTTCAGCAGCACTGAAGGACCCGCCGCCGAAATGCCGCCGAAGACCCGGAGCGACTGAAGGGCCCCCCGCCGCCGAAATGCCGCCAAAGACCCGGACCGCCGCCGGGTGAGGAAAGGGATTCTCGGCATGGGCTTGCGGGGCCCCTGCGGGGTCTGGGGCAAATTGCCCCACTTCCCCCTCCCCCCCCCCCGGGGCGGCCCTGTCTGTAGTACTGCAGGTCAGCCACTGTCTTTATGGTGCTGACTGCTGAAACAGACAGAGTTTCTGGAATATTAACTGGAGACATCAGGTGCTCATGATTTTGTGTGAAAAAGTCTAATTACTCGCCCCCTTGAGCACTTCAATTTTGCAAGAGGATTAGCCACCGAATTTTGAAAGTGAAACAGAGTCATTTTACTATGGCTTTTATCACTGAGAACAAAGTGAGGGGAAGGAACGGGAGCAATGCAAGAAAGGAGAAAGGCATAAACCAAGGGAGATCCATCAGAGATTTTTTTAAGTTGTGAGAGTGCCAGAAGGAGAAACTCTGAGGGCATTCCAGACCCATGTGGAGTTAGGAAGGACAACTGTAGATTAGTAGAAGCAAAATGTTTCAGTGTACACAACACAGTAGTGAGATTAGCATACTGGGTTGCGTGGCGTGTACAAGAAAAAGAAATAGTGCTCTTGTGTAGTAACCAGCAAACAAAAAGTTGTGGTAGGGCCAGACCTGCAGCAGAGATTACAGGTTTTTTCCCCAAGACAGTAACTGCCTTTGTGTGTTCCTCTGTTCAGCACTACTGCAATTCCTTCTTCAGAAAGTGGCACAGGGGATCAGAGATAGAAGCAAAGTTAGGTATAAAATGTCTATGGTAGCCAGTAAGAGATTATAAGGTAGAGACACTGATCGGTAAAAGCAAATGCAAAATTAAGTTTACCTTTTACTGAGATGGTGTCTGTCTTAAGACAAAATAATTTCTTAAAGGAAACAGATTGAGTTACCAGCTGTGCCATGGTTGGGTTACACTTTAGACCAGCCTGTTGTAGTAGCAATAGCAGCTCAGGTAACAGCTTGAAGTGCTCCTCCTGAGTATACATGGCAAGGCATAAACTATTAACATACAGGGGAAAAAACCTAGATGGTTTAGAAAATAACAGTGAACGTTTCACTTGTCCATGGAAGAGAGAATGGTAATTGTGAAACTCTTTGTGGTAGATGTATATAAAGTTGCAACAAGAACCAACATAAAAAACCAAATAATTATGTGATACAGACACAGAACAAGACAAATGTAGTGTCGCATACAAGACAAAACATTACAATTTAAATTAATTAAAAGAATGCATGTTAGGAAACCAAAATTAAACAACAAAAATTAAACAAATTGATTTAGGCAGCTTATCTTTTATTTAAAACTTTCAGGAAATGTTCAAAAAAATATTCATTCGTTTGAGACTTTTATGTAGTTATGCTAGGATTACCAAAAAACAACGTTAAGATTTTGCTGCTTGAAAATCATATTGCATGTTTGACCTTTGGATTTAAAAACTGTTAATTGTTAGTTTTACTGGACTTATTTTAAAACTTATTTTTAGCATTTTTGGTACTTTGTTTTTGCTTTTACTTGCACCTGATTTATTACTTTTTATGACACTATTTTTAGAAATTAAGTATTCTGTTTTTTACAGTGCTGACTGCCAGACATTAGAGCTTACAATTTATGCTAAAGGATTTCTTCTTTCCCCTCTCCTTCAACTCTTTGCAAAACCAGATGCGTACGCTTTGCTTTAAAAACAGAGGGAGGGGAAAAAGGTGGGTAGAGACAAGAGAAACCTTTACCACAACACATTCTTATAAGTTTAAAATATAAATATCCCCTAACTTAACACAGTTTCTCTAGTATTTAAGATAACAAGACAAACTAGTAACAAGTTGAATTATTTAGACACAGTGTCAGGATACAAATTAAAAACACTTGAAGAACTCCTCCCTCCCCCATGTTCAGTTCAGCTACTATGAAGTGAGCATGTAACACACAGGTAAGAGCTGAATATTGATGTAACAAAATTCATAGTTTTTATTAGATCATAAATTTAAACAACAAAACAAAAAATAACCATTTAAAAATACACAAAGATTAGTCGTAATTAAAAACCAAAATAGATTCAGCAGCTAATAACTGTTAAATCAGCCTTAACATACACAAATGCAAACATCATTTTCTTACAGTTACAGTGCTTTTAACGAAAAATGGATGACAAGGTGTTGGATTTAAATCCTAGAACATAGTTCAATTATGATTTTTCAGATAACATATTACATTGTAAGTCCGCTTTCAGGCAACAGAAATATATATAAGACGGGAATACATAAGCCAAGTGGGTACTGACTAAAGAAGTTTAGAAAGTTTGGTCATTACACAACCCAGAGAAGAAAAAAGCAAGCAAGATTAGCACAGAAGGAGCAGCTACATCAACCACAGCTATAAATAAGTTTGAGAGAGGGAAAAGAACAACTTGAGGGGAGAAGAAGGATTTAGAGGCTGTTTGTCTAGGGTTACCATATTTCCACAATCAAAAAAGAGGATGGGGGGGAGGAGCCCTGCTCTAGCCCCGCCCCTGCCCCGCCCCACCCCATCCACTCCCTCCCACTTCCCACCCCCTGACTGCCCCCCTCAGAACCCCCAACCCCCCCCTGCTCCTTGTCCCCTGACTGCCCCCTCCTGGGACCCCTGCCACTAACTGCCCCCTAGAACTCCACCCCCTATCTAAGCCTCCCTGCTTCTTGTCCCCTGACTGCCCCCTCCTGAGAACCCCCCACCCTAACTGCCCCCCTAGGACCCTACCTGTCCCCTGACTGCCCCGACCCTTATCCACACCCCCACCCCATATTCACATCCCCGCCCCC
>NW_020691431.1:23577-39021 GCF_002925995.2 Terrapene triunguis
CCCGACCCTTATCCACACCCCCACCCCATATTCACATCCCCGCCCCCAGACAGACCCCCGGGACTCCCATGCCCTATCCAATTGCTCCCCGCCCCCTGACAGGACCCCCAGAACTCCCGACCCATCCAACCCCGCCCCCGTCCCCTGACCAGGGCCGGCTTTAACAAGAGCCCAGGAATCGGGCTGCGCTCCAGCCGGAACTCCGGCCGGGGTCGCGGGGCTTCGGGCTGGGCCGGAGGTGCTCGGCCGGGCCGGAGCCGATGGGGCCGGGGCCGGCGCGCTCAGCCGGAACCAGGGCCGCCGCCCTGGGGCCCGAGCCGGGCCGGAGCCGCCGGGGCGCTCGGCCGGAACTGGGGCCGCCGCCCTGGGGCCCGAGCCGGGCCGGAACCGCTGGGGCCAGGGCCAGCGTGCTCGGCCGGAACCGGGGCTGCCGCCCTGGGGCCCAAGCCAGACCGGAGCCTCTGGGGCCGGGGCCGGAGCTGCTGGGGCCGGGCCGGCACGCTCGGCCGGTGCCCCGAGCCGAGCCGGGCCAGAGCCGCTGGGGCCAGCCAGGGCCGGAGGGAGCCGCTCGGCCGGGGCCAGACTGGGCCGCGCCGCGCCTCCCCGGAGCCCTCCTCCTTGCGTCCCCCCCCCCTCGCCCCAGCTTACCTGCTGTTGCCCGCCTGCCCCTGCTTCTTTTCAGGCTTCCCGCGAAGCAGGGGAGGGGGAGGAGCAGGGGGGCGGAGCGTTCAGAGGAGGGGAGGAGGGGGAAGACAGCTGCCGGGCCGGATGGTGTGCTAAGGCTGCAGGGGATGGGGGGAGCCGGGAAGGGGCTTTGGCTGCCGAGTGGTGCTTGGCCGCTGCTTTTCGATCTATAAATAGCCGACCGGGGGAAATCCCAGACATTTTTAGATTTTTAGAAATCCCCCCTGAACGGCTATTTATAGATCGAAAAGCCGGACATGTCCAGGGAAATCCGGACGTATGGTAGCCCTATGTTTGTCCTCTGATCATTCTGACCTGTTCCTCCAATATTTTTATTTATTTATTTTACTTTCCAGCCTTGCTGCTGCTGTAACTGGACATCGTACTCCCTGTATTGTGTTTTTGAGATTCCTAGCCTGGTTTTTCCACCACGTCTTCTCTTAAGCTTTCTGACTAATTTGTTCCTGAACTCCTCCAATTTTATTTCTTGCCTCTTGCAAATTACAGGACAAGGAGGCATTTACTTACACCTTCCAATTGTTGTTTTAACTCTTTCCTTTGCTCTTTTTTTTGTTTCTCTTTCCTCTCTATCCTTTGAGTGTTTTACTGTGATTTTCTGGCTGCCAGCAAGGAGTTGGTTTTGTGCAGCCTGTTCTCGGCAGCCTGACTTTTTATCTTTGTTCTCCGGTTCTAACGTATTCAGACAACAAGCTATAAGCCCAGGAATTATTTTTACATTTTGCAGCCTGGACAAATAAAATATTCCCATTGGTAGGTGCGTATTTTTACTGTTTCTTGGTTTCCTTTTTAAACAACTTACAAACATATTTCCAAAGATGGCTTTTATTAATTGCTCTTTAGTGCAAATAAAGTAGCCCCTTGTTTAATAACATAATTTATTATAAAATTCTTTAGTGTTTTTCCTTTGTTAGCAAATATTTCTTAATCTCAAAAGATTAATACAGCACTATATAGAAAGAACAGATACTTGACCACCCCTGCAGATGGTTAAGAGAAGATAGGTGGAATGCTGATAGCATTCATCCCCAAACTAACTTTTCAACCCTCTTTTCTTTTTATAGGGTGAGGCATACAAAACCTCCTTTTGGAGGGAAAATACTTTCCCATGATTAATTTACTGTGTGATTTGTTTTTCTAATTACTGATGGATTTTTTAAGATTTTCAGTTTACTTGACTGATGATTAAAAAGGAATCTCTAACCCAGTCATTATTACTGACAGCTGTGACAATCAACAGTTCTTAATGAATTAAAAACATTTTTTCAATGGGATTTCCTCCATTACAGAACCCATCTTCAATAACAAGTATCCCTTATTAATCACCCAATTTTGTTTATAACAATACTTTTGTAAACACTTTTATTCGTTTGAGGGGTCTTTCCTTTAGACATCTATATTCCCACAGACTTGGAGCAACTCACAATAATGCAGTACAGTCCAATAAATGATCACACAAAGTTCCTGTATATAGGTCACTCACATGTTAAGAACCAACACTCTGGGCCTTGGAATGCAGACACGCTCTTTGTTAATGTTGTAAAAGATTCTGGGGGGAATAGTTAATATGCAAATGAATTTAATATACAAGGAAAAAAGGTTAATATTTACAAACAGGTAGTAGAATAATAGAATATCAGGAGGTCATCTAGTCCAACCCCCTGCTCAAAGCAGGACCAATCCCCAACTAAATCATTCCAGCTAGGGCTTTGTCAAGCCTGACCTTAAACCTCTAAGGAAGGAGATTCCGACACCTCCATAGGTAACCCATTCCAGTGCCCTCCTAGTGAAAAAGTTTTTCCTAATATCCAACCTAAACCTCCCCCACTGCAACTTGAGACCATTACTCCTTGTTCTGTCATCTGCTACCACTAAGATGAGTCTAGATGCATCCTCTTTGGAACCCCCTTTCAGGTAGTTGAAAGCAACTATCAAATCCTCGCATCATTCTTCTCTTCTGCAGACTAAACAATCCCAGTTCCCTCAGCCTCTCCTCATAAGTCATGTGCTCCAGCCCCCTAATCATTTTTGTTCCCTCTGCTGGACTCTCTCCAATTTTTCCACATCCTTCTTGTAATGTGGGGCCCAAAACTGGACACAGTACTCCAGATGAGGCCTCACCAATGCCCCTACTTATACAGCCCAAAATGCCGTTCGCCTTCCTGGCAACAAGAGCACACTGTTGATTCATATCCAGCTTCTTGTCCACTGTAACCTCTAGGTACTTTTCTGCAGAACTGCTGCCTAGCCACTCGGTCCCTAGTCTGTAGCAGTGCATGGGATTTTTCCATCCTTAGTGCAGGACTCTGCACTTGTCCTTGTTGAACCTCATCAGATTTCTTTTGGCCCAATCCTCTAATTTGTCTAGGTCCCTCTGTATCCTATCCCTACCCTTCAGCATATCTACCACTCCTCTCAGTTTAGTGTCATCTGCAAACTTGCTGAGGGTGCAATTCACGCCATCCTCCAGATCATTAATGAAGATATTGAACAAAACCGGCCCCTGGACCGACCCTTGGGGCACTCTACTTAATACCAGCTGCCAACTAGACATGGAGCCATTGATCACTACCCGTTGAGCCCGACGATCTAGCCAGCTTTCTATCCACCTTATAGTCCATTCATCCAGACCATACTTCTTTAACTTGCTGGCAAGAATATTGTGGGAGACCGTATCAAAAGCTTTGCTAAAGTCAAGGAATAACATGTCCACTGCTTTCCCCTCATCCACAGAGCCAGTTATCTCGTCATAGAAGGCAATTAGGTTAGTCAGGCATGACTTGCCCTTGGTGAATCCATGCTGACTGTTCCTGATCACTTTCCTCTCCTCTAAGTTCTTCAAAATTGATTCCTTGAGGATCTGCTCCATGATTTTTCCAGGGACTGAGGTGAGGCTGACTGGCCTGTAGTTCCCCGGATCCTCCTCCTTCCCTTTTTTTAAAGATGAGCACTACATTAGCCTTTTTCCAGTCATCCGGGACCTCCCCCAATTACCATGAGTTTTCAAAGATAATGGCCAATGGCTCTGCAATCCTTTAGCTCCTTCGGATGCAGTGCGTCCGGCCCCATGGACTTGTGCTCGTCCAGCTTTTCTAAATAGTCCTGAACTACTTCTTTCTCCACAGAGGGCTGGTCACCTCCCACCCATACTGTGCTGCTTAGTAGTAACAGCTTTGATTATCCTTCCATTTAATTTAAACTGAATCAACTTTTGATCACTCAACCCAAGGTTATTTCCTATGATCAGCTCTTCTATGATGTCCTTACTATTTACACAAAACAAATCTAAAATTGCATCACCTCTTGTTTGTTTGGTGACTGATGAAGAAAACTGCCATCTATCACCTCCAGGAACAAATGGGCCCTACTACTTATTAGTAGCATTTGTTTGTTAATCTATATCTGGAAAGTTAAAGTCTTCATTTATGATACAATTCCCAAAAGTATTTTTCTAATAATATAGCAATTTTTATCCATATCTAAGTTTGCCCATGTGGGTCTACAGCAGACCTCTAACACAGGGGTGGGCAAACTTTTTGGCCCGAGGGCCATATCGGGGAATAGAAATTGTATAGCGACCCATAAATGCTCACAAAATTGGGGTTAGGGTGTGGGAGGGAGTGCAGGCTCTGGGGTGGGGCTGGGGATGAGGAGTGTGCTCTGGGCTGGGACCAAGGGGTTTGGAGGGTGGGAGGGGGATCAGGGCTGGTGCGGGAAGGGGTGCAGGTTCTGGTTCTGGCTCTGGGGTGGGGCTGAGAGGTTTGGAGTGCAGGAGTGTGCTCCAGGCTGGGATCAAGGGGTTTGGAGAGCGCGAGGGGGATCAGGGCTGGGGCAGGGGGTTGGGGCATGGGGAGAGGCTCAGGGGGCTCCGAGTGGCGCTTACCTCAAACAGCTTCCAGAAGCAGTGGCATGTCCCTTCTCTGGCTCCTATGTGGAGATGTGGCCAGGTGGCTCTGCGCACTGCCCCGTCTGCAGGCACCACCCTTATAGCTCCCATTGGAGCGCGTAAGAACCAGGGTGGGGCCATGCCCTGGTGTCCGGGAGCCATGCGGTGTGGCCCCGACCCAGCACCCTGGCTGGAGCGCCGGAGCGGGGATGAGCCGCGTGGTGTGGCCCCCGACCCAGCGCTCAGGCCGGAGCAAGGTGTGGAGCGTGGTGCGGCTTGCAGGCCAGCTTAAAACGGCTCGTGGGCTGTAGTTTGCCCACCCCTGCTCTAACACTATCCCAACAGACAGATCCTCTTTTGCCGTACTCCCCGAAGGTGATTTTGACCCCAACCGATTCGGTTTTGACCATACTACCACTTCTTATTTCTTTAGTTGATGTACAATGCTACCCTGCCACCTTTCTGTTTATTCCTCTCTCTCCTAAACAGCATATACTTTCAAAAAGCTGTATTCTAGTCCCATCTGTGTGTCAGGGTTAGAACAGGTGAGTAATACCACTGATGGGTACCAGGATCCTCTGTCTCCAATGACTATCCCTGCCAAAGTCAGGGACAGAACCCAGGAGTCCTGGCTCTCCCTCATCCCATGCTCTAGTGACTGCACCACCTGTCTGCCCCACAGGTGGGGGCAGAACCTAGGAGTCTTGGCTCCCCATCACCCTGATCTCTAGCCACCCCCACACTGACTGTCTGTCTGTCTGCCCACCCCAGAGGTGGGGACAGAACCCAGGGCTCTTAGCTCTTCATCACCCCATGCTCTAGCAACTGCACCCCCTGTCTGCCCCACAGGTGGGGACAGAAAAGAACCCAGGAGTCCTGACTCCCCCTGCTCTGCCCCTGACCACGTGCTTCCCATTTTTGCCACAAAATGATGTCTCTTCTGGCACAACCTCGTGGCCCTGTGATGTCATGGCGGGACGTCACCTGATGACATCACCACTCACCAGATGTTACTTTGGAGCGCAGGGGGGAGGGCGGGGCTGACCCCGCCCTCCCCCACTCTCGGGGGGTGCGAAGCTGAGGCGCAGGGAGAGACCGGCCCGACGCCTTTAAATCTTTCCCAGTATGGCCGGTCTCCACGGTTACTGCGGAGGTGATGGTAGCACTCTGGCCCCGCCTCTCCCAGCAGCAAGCCTATCAGGAGGCGCAGGCTGCCAGGTGGGGGCAGGGCTTCAGGGGCCGCGCGAGCCGGCTTGATAAAGGAGCAGCGGCGGCGGCGGGCGCGAGCCCCTGGCCCACGTACCATTGGGCTGCAGCGCGGGGGGTGAAGGCAGCGGGCGGAACCAATCGCATTCCTGCTGGAGGGGTCGGTACCGTTGCGGGAGCGGGAGCGGGGGCGGGAGACGATGGTCTGGCCCCGGGCAGCTGCCGCTGAATGAATGGGGGGGGGAGGGGCGACCCCTTACCGCGGGGCGGGGGGGGTTTGACCCGCTGCTGAGTCTCCTCAGCTCCAGCTCCCTGGGGTCCGCCCCTCCCCCCACCCCAGCGGAGCCGACCCGGCTTTGGGCTGGTCGCCTCCCCCCTCACAGCCGCCTGCCTCCCCCCTCCGCCCCGGGACCCCGCTCTCCCCCCTCCCCCTCGCCAGCGCTGCCGGCGTTTAGTGGCCGCCGCAGTTACTCTTCCCTCCCCGCGAATAGCGCCGGCGGGGGCTGAAACGGGGGGGGCTGAAGGCGGGGGGGCGGATTGCGGCTGGGCGGGAGGGGGGCACGCGCTGGGACTGGGGGAGGGGAGAATTGGAGAGACACCCCCCCCACTTCCCATCCCCCTACAGCGTGGGGGTGAGAGCCAGGACTCCTGGGTTCCCTCAAGCTGTGCGTGGTCTTGAGGGAATTACCCCCCCCCACACACACCCCCCCGTGCTGCTGCTCCCAGGGCGCTGTGAGGGGCGGGGGGGTCTGTGCTCATAGCGCGCTCTGGGAGTCTCCCTGGGATGAAATGGGCTCTAGCAGGAGCCTCCTTTATAAAGTGTTTTGCGATGTACTGATGAAAAGCGCTACCTAGGTGCGAGGGGTTCTACCCTGTTACAGGTGGGGGGAGCGGCCAGGCGGTGAGTTGGGGCCACTTTCGCATGGCCCAGGCGCTAAGGGTTAAGAGGACGTCGTCTTTGTGTTGGCAGGTTGGCCTGGGATTGAGGTTCTTGCACCAACCCGTTTGGGTCCTGCAGCTGCTGAAAGGGTGAAGCAAGACCTATAAATCAGTGGCTGGGCTGCTGCGGGCTGTGCATTGCAGCCTCCGCATAAGCGGGGGCTCTTGCCAAATGCACCTCGTCAAGGCTAGTGTTAACTCAGTGCTTGGCTCTTATGCGCCATGCCAAGGCATTAGAAAGATTCAAATTGCTTTAAAAATTAAAGTGAAAAGCTTGCGGCATCATACGGATGTAGCAGGCACGGCCTTAACAAGGAAGGTAGCCAAAGAGCTGGAAAAAAGCAGTTAGATTAATTCTGACAGTTACTTGTGTTACTCTAAATGCCAACACTGGCAATTTAGAGACTTTGACTTTACAGATAAGTATTATTAATAATACTTAATATTTCTCTAGTGCTTGTCATCCAAGTATCTAACAGCATTTTACAAAATGGAACCTGCTGGTTAAGAATTTAATACTCCATGCAGTTACTGCATTTATAGTCTTTGATCATGAAGGTAATTAGAAGCATCCATTTACTAGAACTTAACCTGGGGGGGGAAATCATACCTAGTTTAGTGAATCATTGTCTGATGCTGTTTTCTTGTATGGATTAGACTGAAATAATTCTGAGTTTTTAAAAATACCTGTTTCTGTAAATTGTCAGTTTAGGCCTATCATCATGACAACAGAAATGAGTTTGTTATTTCTGTATTCTTTAAGTATGCTGTAATTTCTAAAGCAGACCTGAGTGACAGTGGGGCTTTTATGAAAAACATGGCAAATAGTTACAGGTTTTCTTTTTGCCTTACTGTAATATATATATATTTTTTTAAATCATGCTTCAGTTGATTACTGAAGGAATCTAGTTTTCCTCCTTGCTTTCAGCAACCAACTTCGGGTCAAGTGCTGCTTTCCCATGTTGGGGTGGAGGGCATGAAAGGCGCTACTGTAGTTCCTTTCATGCTGAGGGCATGCTGTAGAGAGCCCAAGCAGATGAGCAAAAGACTGCAGAGGAGTAGGTGAAACCATGGTAATTAGCTCTCTCAACTCACAGATCCTTCCAGAGCAGAAGTACGGTAGGAGTCTCCTATACTCAGTTTAAATCAGTTTAATTATGTCGGTCAGAGGTGTGAATAATGCACACCCCTGAGTGGTGTAGTGAAACTGACCTAAGTCCCTGTGTAAACTGCACTAGATCGACAGAAGAATTCTTTGATCAACCTAACAACCACCTCTTGAGGAGGTGGATTACCTGTACTGACAGAAGAATCCCTCCTGTCGGCGTAGGTGGTTTCAATGCTAAAGCGGTACAACGGCGCAACTGTGCCACTGTAGAGTTTTAACTGTAGACAAGCCCTGACAGTCAAATGGAGTGATAGTGTCATCCTTACCATATAGAATAGAATGAACCTGTCCAACTAATTTCCAGTCTGGCCAGAAGTAGATTTTAGATATGGGTCATTGAAACCCCTTCTATCCGAATGTCCCACCACCCACTCCAGAAACAAAAAACAAACACAAAAACCCCAATAACCTTCAAGCAACTTAACAAAGATACCAAAATAGATAGGTACTTCTCTAGTGAACAAAGCCTAATGCTGTAACTCAAGGCTTATAAATACTAGCTAGCAAGAAAAGAATAGTCTCACCAAAAGTAAAGAGACTAAACCATCAATTTCTGAAGAATTTAAACGTTCTTTTAAAATAATTCAGTGTCTGGTCCCTGTAGTTATGAAGGTAATCTTAATGTGACCTAATGCTTCAAAGCTGTGTTCCAAAGTGTGTAGAAACAATTCTTGTGCCTCTGCAGTTGACAAAGAAAGCTGTAAACTGCAGCATATTTAGAACTGTGATTCCTGTCTCTTTCACTGCTACTATTCCAAACCCTATGTATAATACTGAAAATAAAAATCATGTCCATTTCACACTCTTGCTGCAGCAGAAGAGGCAAGCACCAGGGAGCTAGATATTGGGGGGGGGGGCGTGAGGGTAGCAAAATCCCCCTTTTTAATCTTTCTACTGCCTGACCAGGAGGTTGAAGGAGTAGTGGAGAGCTGCCCCTCTCCTCCCTAGAGATAGACTAGTGGAGTTCACCCACATACTCCCTGCTTTAACACACCAGCTCACTTAGTCCTTTTCTCTCAGTATATTTGTATTTTCTAATAGTGAAAGCACAGATTGTGGTGAGTTTCTTCCACCCACTCCTCCAATGACACTGTATATTCTTGGTAAAATGAACATCCTCTAAAATAAGTGTATGCATGAGCGTAGCTGGGTCACACAACAGCTGTACAGCCTACTGAAGCTACAGCTGAGATTTTATGTTCTGGGATTTGACCTTCTTTTTATGCCTTGGGCTTGATTTCCAGTTTAATTTATTGCTGAAGCTTACAAAAACTTTACTTATTACAAATTAAACTCATAAGTTCCCTTATCTTATTTCTTAGAGAACTATACAAATAATTAATATCCAAACTAGGGCTGTCAACAATTAAAAAAATTAATTGTGATTAATACCGAGATTTAAAAAAAAATGGTGATTGATCGCAGTTTTAATCGCACTGTTAAACAATAAATGAATACCATTTATTTAAATATTTTGGATTTTTTCTAGATTTTTAAAATATATTTATTTTAATTACAACCCAGAATACAAAGTGTTCAGTGTTCACTTTATTATTTTTATTACAAATACTTTCACTGTAAAAAAGATAAAAGAAATAGTATTTTTCAATTCACCTCATGCAAGTACTGTAATGCAATCTCCTTGTCGTGAAAGTGCAACTTACAAATGTAGAAGTTTTACATCACTGCACTCAAATAAAACAATATAAAACTTCAGACCCTACAAGTCCACATTTGTAAGTTGCAAGTTGCACTTACACGATAAAGAGATTGCACTACTGTATTTATATGAGGTGAATTGAAAAATACTATTTTTTTAACTGTTTTACAGTGCAAATACTTGTAATAAATAATATAAAGTGAGCACTGTGCACTTTGTATTCTGGGTTGTAATTGAAATTAATATATTTGAAAATGTAGAAAAAATCCAAAATATTTATAGTAAATGTAAACTGGTATTCTGTTGTTGTTTAACAGTGCGATTAATAGTGATTAATTTTTTTAATTGAGTTAATTTGTTTTGAGTTAATCGCTTGAGTTAACTGTGCTTACTTGACAGCCCTAATCCAAACTGATACTGGGGAAAGCAGCCAGCTAACTTATAAACATGTTTTAGTCTTTTATGTCAGCAACAGGTGCTCATGTTACCCTATCAGCACATGTAAAGTTTGTCAGACTCCAGAAAAAGGATTGCAGACTGAAAGATTAACTTGTTAAATTCTTGTCAATTGTGAGGGTATTACATAACTTTTTCACAATCTTATTACAAAACTTGGAAATTCCCTGCTATTCAGCACTGAATTGCTGCTTTGCTTTTTAACACAAGCCTGTTCGCTTTTTATTAATGCTTTGCTCTATCAGTTATTTAAAAGCTATTCTCTTTAAATGTTTTTTTAGTGATGATCGTATGTTGTATACTCCCTTTAGCTAAGAAATCTTGTTACATATTTTCAATATTCTCTACCTATCACCGGTGAAACAAGGTGGGGGAGGTAATATCTTTTATTGGATCTACTTCTGTTGGTGAGAGAGACGAGCTTCGAACTTGAAAGCTTGTCTTTCTCACCATAAGAGGTGGGTCCCTAGTAAAAG
The DNA here is from genome assembly GCF_002925995.2 of Terrapene triunguis. Classification (NCBI taxonomy): domain Eukaryota; kingdom Metazoa; phylum Chordata; order Testudines; family Emydidae; genus Terrapene; species Terrapene triunguis. Next base: position 34,071 of record NW_020691431.1, read on the forward strand.
ATATTACCTCACCCACATGTAGCCTTGTTGGCCACAGGATATTTGAGAAACAACACTGTATGTCATGTGGTGAAGACCTCTTAAATCAAACAAGTGTGATTCTTAGATGTTCCTGATTGCTGTTGATCTCTCCCTCCCTCCCTCTTCCCCTTTCTCTTACGTACAGGCCAACTCCTACTCTTTTTAGGATTTTGATTGGCCTAGCAAAGAGGCAGGACTCTATAAATTCCACACACACACACCCCTTTCCCTTCTGCTAAATCACCAAGAGAAAGAAAGAGGTAAGCTCAGACAGAAGCAAAACAACTCTGATTTATTGTATCATCTTAAATGTTTTTCATTTCATTTTATTAAAAATAAATGCTAAAATTCAGTACACACACTTCTTTGGAGAAGCTCTTTGGTTTTATTTAATTAGGATAGTGAACAAATTGTTGATTCTTTTATTAATTTCCCTCACAAGCTAATATAGTGGATGAGGAGCTTGTCAGAGAATCTAGGTGGCAACAGGTGTTTGACATTTGAAATGAGACAAGAATATTTTCTCTTTGGGTTGGTCAGGATAGAGAAGGCTACCTGAAAAAAGGAGTTTGTTACATTCGTAATAATACTTAGCACCTTCCATCTTCAAAACTACTAATTACTTTAAATGGTAAAGTGATGCGGGTGACTTTAAAATAACATAATAACCGATTTCAAAGTTGCCTTTTCAAATTAAGACCTGGATATTGAGAGAACGGAGTTTGTGCCTCATTAATTTATTGATTTTATTTTATGCCTCTTTTCTGTTAAGTGATGCTACTAATTTATATTGGAGTCATGATGCAGTTTTTGCTGGAAACTGGTTGTGTTGGAAATGTTTTTAAGACAGGTTTCATGGTGGTAGCCGTGTTAGTCTGTATTGGACAGTGATTGCTGTCTGAATTTCCAGCAGGAGCCTTTTGTTCCTTACTATACAAACATTAAGAGTTCATAGAGAAGGGGAGAGGAGAAGTCCTCTTTAATAGCATCTATAAAACCATCTGTGAGGTTACTCTGAGTCAACCTGTCTGGCAGAGAATTGGGATGTGTGGGAGGGAGATGGGAAGGGCTTCAGTGATTTAACTCAACATTTTTCATTAAAACAAAGTATAATTTCAGAATGGATATGTAATGGATACTTGCTGTAGCATGTGTAGGATTTCAGGTAATGCTTAAAAGGGTGGCTTCTGCTGCACTGAGAGTAGTGACCTAGCCTAAGGACCTATATTGGGAGTAAGCATGAGTGGAAAGGCTCAAGTGTAGCTTGACATAAGTAAATGATGGAAGTGACCTTGCGATGTTGCAAGACTGAAGACTGGTGATAAACAAATGAAGTAAATCAGTTGACTAGGATGAAATAAGAAACTGCAAACAAGTTATTGATATTTTAGGGTACTTTTAAGGAGCATATGTAACTGACAATCATAAATATTAACCACAGTAAAGCCATAGCAACTAGTGACACAAATGCTAATGATTGTGAAATAGGTGGATAATTAACCTTTGAAAAGTGAGGACCCTAAATAGTGGAGTGTGGAAGTTCAAATAAGGAGAAAAGGGGTGAATTAATTATGAATAAGCATAGGATAAAATGGGTGTTAGTGTAACATGATATACGAGAGGGTGCACTCAGAACATAGTTGGAAAGAACAGGATGACTAGACAGTAGAAACTGGGATGTACCTATTCTTCTGATTGGGGTTTCACCACAAGGGTAATAAAGATTTGTTATTTCTTGGGGGTCTGCCATCTAATAACTCGCATTTGAGGCTTGTCTAGAGGTGAACGCTAATCAAGTAAATATTAACTATTCAAGTAAATAAAGAAGGCTACAATACTCAGTCTCCCTCCCTGTTTCCTCCCTAGATATAGACAACTCTCTCTCTGACTGGCCTCTAATTGAGCATGGACTACATGCACTGCGTGCCATTTTTGTTATGAAACAGTATTTGATTGTAAAGCAATTAGGTTAATTGTGTAGACTCTATAAATAGGGCTCTGATTTTTGGCTTTAGCCAATAAAGACACAAAATCCTAATAAAAACAGATTTTTGTTAAACACCAGAAAAATACTGGAAATGGTATCTTGTGCCTAAGGACTTGTCTACAGGGAGCAATAATGCAGTCTGTGGGGGGTGATATTTAGTTCACTAATGTGTTGCATGTTAATTGGTCCATGTAGATCCTATTAGTGTGCACTAAAGGCTCCCTAGTGTGCTTTAACGTAGTGTTTGAAACAATATTATGTTAAAGCATACTAGGGTATGTTACTTATTACCATATATTCAAAGCGGGAGCTCCCTCAAAGCCCCCAATTTTGCACATCTGCATAAAACTAAAAAATGCTTTAAAAAAAAAAAAAAAAAAAAACACTGAAAAAAGGGATTTAATAAACCCTGGAAACAGAAACCTTATGTATACTAAATCATTCTGCTTTTTGCTTGCTTCTCTGGTTCCATTCATTCTGTAAATAGTGTGTGTTTGGGGACAGTGAGGTTCCACAGTTGATTTACTGCAATTTCCACTGATGTAATTGCTTCTTCTTGATGCAATGTTAAGAAAAGCTAGGCCATGAGAATTTTAATGTTGACTTGACTTTAGGTAAGCTCTAGAATGTATCCATTTAACCCATGTAGTGACAGCTTCCAGTCATAGTAGTAGGTACTGTTGGTTTTTGAGCTTGTGCCTCCATTTGCTGTAGGAATCGTGATTTCTGATGCTCACCACAAAAGGGACTGAGGCAGAAAGTTGAAATGACACCACCCTGGGTTCTCACTGTCTGCTACACTGGACTCTTTATACTTGTGAATATTTTCTGCTCATGCTCATGCTACCCTTATTCATTCTATTTCATATGCTGCATAGAGCAGGTCATGGCACTGGTTCAGGTTTCAGTACTTCAGACAGAACTGGGGTTGCATAAAACTTTCCTTAAATGCAGACTGTTCTACACAGTTCTAAATGTTGAGAAACTCTGTTTGTTTTTAAAGAATAATTTGTGACTAATACTTTCCCTCTTCTCACAGCATATTTAAGACAAAAATGGCAATTGTAAAGAACTTGAGCAGAACCCTTAGTCAGTTGCTACAGAGTCCCGGTTGTGGATGTCAGACTTCCATTGTGCCAGTTAGATGTATTGGTGTCTCACCACGTCAGGTGACCTCAGATGCCAGCTTTCATTCAGTATCTTTTTCAGAGACTGATCATCCTCGAGTGTTAATTACAGGTTAGTCATCACTTAATGACTTCATTCTTATTTTTGTTTCTCAGTTGGCAGTCATTTTTTTTCTACTGAGGCCTGATCCTGAGAGTTGCTGAGCGTCTACAAATTCCATGTAAACAACCAGGAGTTTTGAGTATTCATCATCTCTCTAGATCTACTATTATTATGTATTATTTTGTATTGCAGAGGTACCTGATGCCCCCAGTTAGGATTAGCACTATATTGCAGTATTGTTGGCCAGTTTATTTTAGAGCTATAGTAAAAGCATCCCTTTCTCTTAAAACAGCACATTAAGTTTCTTAGTTCTGTGTAAACAAACTTCTATCTTGGTTCCCATAACAATGTAGTTGAAGTATTAAGTTTTGAACTTCTATTGGTCTATAAGGACACATAAGTAACAGTCAATATTTTGATATCATTATCTTTTCTTTGACTTGGCTTTTGTTTTTACAATCTCTCTTTTCCTCTTTAGGGGGCCTGGGCCAACTTGGGGTGGGACTCGCTAAACTCTTGAGGTATGTTACGATTTTGTAATTTTATACATAGTAAGAAGTTAAAAACCCCACGATCAAGATTTTCAGAAGTGACTAGTTACGTTGAGTGTCTCAAGTTGAGCATCCAAAATCTTATGAAAACTGTAGCTAAGAATCTTAGAATGCTGAATGGGACATTTAAAAGTCCATATTTTAAAATATCCTTAGAATTGCTGCTATTACTTCAGAAATCCAAGATGTAATTAAGATTCAAAACATAATTTTACACCTTTTGTGTTGTTTGTTCTTAGCTCTTTCACTTAGTTTAGAGCTGAAAAATGACCAGTCATCCTTCCTTTTGTTGGTATTTTTGGCCTTAGTCCTGCAAATGCATGTAATTTTGTACATGTCACTTGTCATTGGGTTTAATGAAACCACTTGGGTGCATAAAGTTAAGCATATATTTTAAGAATTAAGGCCTTAGCTTGTGGTAAGTTTCCCTTTGTTTTTCATGCACTATCACAATGCTGCTGGGTTTGAGTTCCCAATACCTCAGGCAAATGTTTAATTTGTATATCTCTTTTCATGATCTCTTTGATTAACAACAATTCGGTTGATATTAAATTTTTTAGAGAACCACTTTGGGTTTTCTAAAACCCACCAACTTACTAAACACCTAAACTTTTGGACCTTGCCATAACTGATAGTATTTCTTGAAGAGAATTTCAGTGATAAAGTTTTCTATCTAAGTTACTATCTCTTATAGTGCAGTAGCTGCATCATAGTTAAGGATAACAGGAATGTTAAGATTTTATTTCCCAATGGAATGGGCAAGAAACCATAAGATATATACTTTGATATTATTTTAATTTTTCATGGTAGTTTTATGTAAAGTGAATTGATGCAGAGAGAATAATAAGAGCATAAAATGATCCATTCTGGCACTTTTTCACTGGATTATCTCACTTTTTTTCTTTGTATTTCTTTCACAAGAAATCTAAAACATTCTAGGAGCTGTCCTTCATCCACATTCTTGATCTCATGTGCTGCTTCCTAGATATCAGCTATACATAGAAGTAGTATTTGTCTATAGAGCATTTTAGCCATAATGGGAGCACCAAAACAAATCCTCCAAATTTGATGAGGACAGTGTGGTGGTCTGAATGCTGTTGGGGGGTGGGGGGAAGGGGAAGTGGCTTTCACTTCCATCTTCAACAGATACCAGAAAACAATA
>NW_020691432.1:0-1470 GCF_002925995.2 Terrapene triunguis
TCTCACAGAGAGGAGGAATGCCTGCAGTTTAAAGCTCACCAGTTTTTCAAAGTTGGTCTCATTCAGCCGGCATCCGTCACAGTCTACGACTATTACACCATAGGTAACAGATTGCAGCTCTCCTCACCATTCAAGGCACCATGGCTTCAAATTCTGCTCTGGGTTACACTGGTATCATTACCTCTTGCAGACTTTTGCTGCAGTACTTAGGTATCATTATCCCCGTGTCACAGTGGGGATGCACTGAGATGTTAAGAGACTTGCCCTCAGGTAAGCCCTAGAGAGCTAGTAGCACAGGTGGGAGCAGATTGCCAGTTCAGAGCTCTAAGTACAGCTTCCGCACACACAGTCCCCTCCCACCAGTGGAAATAGAACCCAGGTGTCCTGAATCCCAATCTCCTGCTCTACACTAGCTCACGCTCCCTTCTCGACTTTTCCAGATTACTGTACCCCTTTCAGGAGTCGGATTTGTCGTGCGCAGCCCAAGTTTCACCTCACTTAAAAACGACTTACTTTCAAAATCAGACATAAAAATACGAAAGTGTCCCAGCCACACTAGTACTGACAAATTGCTGACTTCCTCATTTTTTACCATGTAATTATAAAATAAATCAATTGGAATATAAATATTGTACTTATATTTCAGTGTGAGACGTGAGCCTGTTTTCACTTGTGAGCCTTGTCACTCAGTGGCTGGAAAGCGGCAGCTGCCGGCCAGCTTCCCCGCTCTCAAGCCAGCGCCGCTGCCAGCAGCAGCGCAGACGTTAGGGTGGCATGCTATGATATTGCCACCCTTACTTGTGCGCTGCTGCTGGCGGGAGCACTACCTTCAGAGCTGAGCAGCCAGAGAGCAGTGGCTGCTCGCCGGGGAGTTCATGTTGTTTGTGGTGAATGAGGACTATTTTTTCAATCCTACTCCCATCCCCTCCCCCCCCAATATCTATTCTCACTCCCACCTGCTCCTGCATTGTTTGTTGAATTTTTATCCTGCTCCCGCTATTATAGCAGCGGGACTTGTGGGATCCCAGTCCCGCTGCAGGGCTCTAGAGCCTGTTGTAAAACTAGGCAAATATCTAGATAAATTAACATACCCCCTGGAACACCTGTGCGTACCCCAGGGGTATGTGTCCCCCTGGTTGAGAACTACTGGATTAGAACACAGGGGTTTCAAACTCACAGACTTTAAAACCAGACGGGACGATAATTATAATCTAGTCTGACTTCCTGCCCATCTCCCAGTTCCTCCTGTTCTAACATTACCCCATGCTGGAAATACATGGTCACACTCATCACCTTAACACACCCAAGCAAAGGTAGACAAAATAATAAGGGGAACCTCTGACTACTGGCAATAATTATCCTACTTGCCCCCTCCCCCCGTTTTACCTCCAGCGGTGAATTTGCTGCTAGCGTGATTAAGAGGGTGTCTCCAACAAGCACCATTCCATCATTTCAAGTTGATGGTTTCCT
>NW_020691433.1:0-13531 GCF_002925995.2 Terrapene triunguis
TCTGTTTAGTTACTTCTAGATCTAGACAGAAGTAGAGCTAGAAGTTAGTGACTATTATTGACTCATTTTTCATAGGAATCACATGTTTTCAGGAGGGAGATGAGTGAAGAGAAAGGTAGAGTTTCGGCAAACCAGCACGGGCAGGGCAGTGTGAAAAAGGCAATGAGACACTTAGACACTTCTAAGCCACTTGTAATCCATCTGCAGTACATGTCACGTGGCAGTTTCTTTATATAAGGTAAGGATGGAGGAGGGGGAGTCAGCAAAAAAAATTTTTCACTTTAGAATTTAGAAGCATTCACTTTCTTCCCACTGCTCTTCATCTATCTCCTCTCTTCTCTGGGTGTAATTTTCTTCTCTGCTAGATGTGGTGCTGAATGTTAATGAAACAATACTTGATTCAAGCCCAAAGGAAGCTGTTCATATTTACTGGGGAGGATGTGAAGGGGACTGATAATTTTGGCAGATCCAATAACCCTAACTAAGGGATGTTTTTATGTTACTTGCAGCAGATAGCTGATTCCAGCCATTGGCTAGTATTATCTGATAATGTCCTTGCTTAAAGAACAAAGATATCCTGCATCCTCTCCCTGTTTATACACTGAACGGGTGACTAGACTATGCTGTTTATATGGTTTCAATAGGGTACCCAGTATTTTTAATTCCCTTCTGCTAATGGTACAGCAGAGCCTAATTCAACTTGCCAGTTGCCTACATATCAGTATTATCTCCATGTATTAGTAGGATTAGATGCTTAACTACCATGATGTTGCTCACATGAGCAAAGCTAAACTGATTTTCAAATATAAAATCAGGAAGGAATTTTCTGCAGGGCATATGGGAAAGAATGTCAGAGTTTCTACTGCATTTTCTTTATTAATATAATTATTATTAGCTTTCCTCTGCAGCTCTGAGCAGGGGATTGTTCACTAGGATCGAGGGGTGGAAGCATTTCCCACATGATCAATTTCCTGCCTTTACAAGGGGAGGGGTATTGAAGGAATTCTCTTCACTCTGTTGTCTTTGATAATAAATATTTTGCTTTCTCCTATTATAAACATAGCTGCAGTTCTAGTGCCCTCTGTTGTCCCACTTAATCAAAAATATGAGCAAGTCAGCTGCAAAGAAAATGCACTGCATATATAGAAGAGTTCTGTGAAACCCCTAAAACAAGTGTTGCTGCAACTTGCCCAAACTTTCAACAAACCCTCGCCATTTCTGAAGGGCAGAACACTACATGTAAAAACATAGTTCAAGTTTAATAGAAAGCCTGTATGAATTATTCTGTGTCTGTGTATTATTTTCATAATCCCAGGAAGCAAGGTGAGGAGGTACATGGAGCAGTAGGTTACATGGCTTGACAAAGCCCTGGCTGGAATGATTTAGTTGGTGTTGGTCCTGCTTTGAGCAGGGGGTTGGACTAGCTGACCTCCTGAGGTCTCTTCCAACCCTAATCTTCTACGATTCTATGAGCTTTTCATCTATCCCCTCTTCGACGATCATTGGAAACCTTTACTTAATACACAAAGGCCTGATCTTCACACACATCTTGCACTGGTATAACTATTTCAGTTAGGGGCAAGTTTTTTAGCAATATAAGGTTTCAGAGTAGCAGCCGTGTTAGTCTGTATCCGCAAAAAGAACAGGAGTACTTGTAGCACCTTAGAGACTAACAAATTTATTTGCGCATAAGCTTTCATGGGCTACAGCCCACTTCTTCAGATGCATAGAATGGAACGTATATTGAGGAGATATATATATACACATACAGAGAGCATGAAACGGTGGTTATTCAGAGGGTTTAAGGCCAGAAGGGTCTGCTAGATCATCTAATCTCACCTCATGTATATTCCAGGCCATTAAATTTCCCCCAGCTACCCTGGTTTAAAGCCCAATAAATTGTGTTTGACTACAGCATAATTTATGTACATGTCACAAGTCTTACTCCATCTCCCGGGCAGCATGGCTCTCATGGTGGAACCACCAGCGTGGACACGGTTATACCGGTACAAAGGTGCTTTATAATACTTATTCCACTTCCCATACAGATGTAGCTATACAGGAACAAGTACCTTTATAGCAGTGTAAGTGTGCCCACGCTTGGGGCAGAGGGTGTACTGCTTTAACTATACTAGTTAAGGCCATGCACCTTTTTTGTGTAGACAATCCCTGAGTCTGAGTATTAAAAATGACCTGCAATGATTTTTTTTAAACATGGGCATGTGCCTTTCTGTGCTTCTTTATAAAGGGACCTGGAGGGTTGGTTATTGCTGCTTTATCTCTTAGAAATATCATGAATATAAAGGCTTCCTTTTTCCAAAATGTTAATTAGATATTGGAGTTAAGTGGGTGCTAACAGAAATATATAACCATCTGACTAAAACTCCTTTCCCTTTCTAGTGCATAGCTTTCAGTCTCAGGGCTCTTGTGATGTCATCATTTCACTAGTGCTCCATTTATCATAGACTCTTCCAGCCTAGAAAGGACCTGAATTTCTAATGTAAAAGACAGACAGACAAAAAAAAAAGCTCAGTCCTTCTTTATACATCCTAAAGAAGCCAAAAAAATCACAAGCCCAATATTTTTGTTGTTTTGCAGGTCAACTTTAAAGTAAAGAACTAGCACTGTACCTTTATTTGATACATCCCTCCTGGGTGTTTGCATAGAACTGACTAAATATTCAAGTCTGATTGCAATGGAAATGACGTTGACAGTCTCACTCTAGTTCCCACAACGCACCTTGAAGCTTGTGGGACTAAGAAACAGCTGGGAAAGTACACTGAGTTGCCTCTTCTACAGAGAGGTCCACTACTACTCCCAGGCTCCCTGTTTGGGCAGCATGGCTGTCATGGTGCATATGTAAATGCAACCCTACTTCTGGCACATTGCTCCCTAGCCAAAGATCTCCCATCACCACAAGGACCCTCAGCGAAGGCAGGGGGGAATGATGCCACAGATATGCCTGACACCCATCTTCCACCAGGAGACACAGGATGAGATCCATTGATGGAAAGGACTATCCATATGCTGATCCCAGGGGGTATGATCAGGTCCAGGTTGTAACATCTTTTCTTCTCTTTAAAAATAAAATTGTAAGAATCATTTGCACTTATACAGCACTTTGCAGGAGAGGACCTCATAGTGCTTTACAAACATTAATGAAATAAGCCTCCTGGAGCTCCTGCGAGGTAGATAGAATAAGCTTCCCACATTTACAGATGGGGGATTAGAGGTACAGAAAGGTTACGTGACTTGCCCAAGGTCACACACCAGATCAGTGTCAGAGCTGGGAATAGACCCCTGAGCTCCTTGCTCTCCCCTATGTTGCAATCATTAAAATATACTGACATCTCCAAAATACAGCCACAGTTGTGATATACCACATTACTCTCTGTCAGGTGACCTAGCGGTGACACTGATTCCACCAAATATACATTTGTCCTGCTGTGATTCTTCCATTAGATTAATACTCTACCAAATTAAAAATAAAAACTATATTGACTATTAGAAGGAAAAAAGTAGCAGCTGGAGGTCCTAGCTCCTGAGATTGAGGCTCAGTTGTGCTAGGTACTGTACAAGCACACAATAAGGGTCAGTCACTGCCCTAGGAGCTTACACTCCAAATAGACATGCTAGACAAAGGAAATGGACAAAGGGCATGTGTGTGTCGCAAGCATGGTCGGCGTTGGGACAGTGACCTGCACCACACCTGAACCTGGCTGGTTCCAGAGGCAGCACGGAAGCTCAAAGTCAGGTAGTCTTTCTACTGGCCTGTGACATGGGAGTTTTTGGTAGTGGCAGAGACCCTCTCCCATTTGGTCTACCACAGTGGGCTGCTGTTTTATCTGCTGGATGGAAAATGTGCAGCACTGTCCAGACAGGATTTCTGCTACGCAGTCAGTGGCAGGGTGTCTTTCACCTACTCCTGAACAGTGGCAAGTGTGGCATTTGCTGGACCTTAGTGATGAGTTTGTTGGCTGTTTCTGTTGCCAGATGTTAGGTGAAGGAATATTGGGCAGGACTGGAAACAAGGCAAGTTTTGTTATGGGAGGAAATATGATTATCTCCATTTTAACAGTTGGGAGCAGTTGCACAGAGAGAATAAGTGACATGCCCAAGATCACACAGGACATCTGGCAGAGCTGGGAATTTGGCACCAAAACACAAGGACATTTGATCTACTCCATTGTGGCACATTTGAAAAGCAGGAGGGGTGGAGTTGTCACCACCTCCCACGTCCCTTTATGCCTGTTCTTAAATTGGCATTTTACATTTTATTTTTTTAGTGGGTGGCACAGGGGCTGGCCCTTGCAGAGGAGTCAGGGACCAGCCTACCTCAGACAGTCTCCTCTAAGGGAGCACAAGACAACTCAGACACACCTGGATCCTGGAAGTAATTAAATCCTGAGGAGGCTGGTTGGCAGTTAATTAGTCTGATAAAGGATTACCAGTGCTCAGCTGAGGTGGTTCCTAGAAGAAGCTCTTGAGGGAAGGAGCTTATCAAAGGAAGGGGCCTGTAGTGTGCTCTGAGCCCTCTCCTCCCCCCATATAAAAACTCCGCAGCCTGGCTGTGCCACAACAACTGTTTTTCTGCATGTAAAAGCCAGGGCCGACGTTAGGGGGTAGCAAGCAGGGCAATTGCCTGCGGCCCATGCCACAGGGGCCCCTGTTAAGCTAAGTTGCTCAGGCTCAGGCTTCAGCCCAACAGGGCTCGGGCTTTGGCTTTCTGTCCTGAGCCCCAGCGAGTCTAAAACCGGCCCTGCTTGGTGGACCCCTCGTTGAGAACCGCTGCTCTGGGACAGGGAACTCCCAAACAGTGGCAGGAAGCCTTGCCTGTCAGAAACTAGATGTTGCCCCATAGAAGAGCAGCAGCTGACAGATCTCTGCCCAGCCCTGGCTCCAGGGAAGGATTTTTTAATGGTAAGAGACCCTACTCCAGGGAAAGGACCTGAGCTGAGAGAACCTTGCTGAAGAGGAGTGGTGGACCCAGATGAGAATGGATAAAGTGAGATTGACTCCATCTCCCAGCTAAGGTGCTATTGTGAAGGCTTGCTTTTCATTGGGCCTTTAGTTAATAAGATAAATCCTTCAGAAGGGGTATTGTTCCTTATGTAAAACATCTTAATTTACTGATGACATGGGGGGAAACTGAGGAAGCAAGCACCTATAGCATCACACTTGGCCGGAAGGGAGTGCTATAGGACAGATACACCGTGTGATGGGGAATGTTAAGGAACAAAGACTTTCCATCTTATGTAATAACTGCCTAGAGGGTCTCTGGCCCTTCTTTTCACAGAGATTAAAATGTTCAACCAGAGAGCAAAGCTGGCAAGCTAGGAAGTTTAGCACCATAAAATGATACTGCTTAATACCTCAGGCCATATTTCTGAGCAGGTATTGATCCTCCATCGGAGATGCCAGGGTGCTGTCAGCTCACAGCACAATAAATGACAGAACTAGGACATGGCAAATGGCACTTTTAAAGGCTCCATCAGAATGATAACTTGGTGGATGCTTTGCATTCAAAACAGGGCGTCATGTGCTATGTTCTTAGAGCAAGGGGTAATGCAGGGAAGATCCTTGGTAATATCTTGGAAACCATTTCTCTTTTAACCAGTTTTTTCCCCAACTAACTAAGGTTTTCTCCTCCTCAGCAGTTCTCTGCTCATGTTATTTCTGCTAACAATGAAATGGGTTTTGGTAACTTGAAGATGTAATCTTTTAATTTATTGGAATTCAGGGAAAACGTCAGCTGCTGCTGAGTCAGTAGTAGCCCTCTCCTTCCCAAATCAGTGCTGTCTTTGTACCTCACTATGGTAGCAGTGGTCATTGCTGCTAGAGGCACTATCTTTGGGATAAAACCTAAGGTTCTGAACACTAATGCTTATTAAAGATCTCCCTCCTATGCCCTCCCCCATCACTTTCTCCCCCAGCGTAATGGGTTTTAATCCCGGAATCATAGCCAGATTCTAACTCGTTAGATCCTGGTGACCTAAATCCACCTTCAGTACAGCATGCTTAGTTTTTTTGCTTAAAACCACTGCACATTGTTGCCATGTATCATTAAACAGGGGCTCAGTTCCACCCAAGAAGTGGCTGCACTTTGTTACTGGGTGAAGGGATACTGGTACTTGTAAAACACTTTAGGATATTTCAGGTCAGCATTATAGTAATTATGATATTTAAGATGTTAAACTGTAGGACTGTACTAGATCAACCCTATCTTCCACAGTTGTACTATAGTTTAAGCCATAGACTGCACACAAAGCAGAGGTATGTTAATGATTACAAAATAAAGTCACACTTGTGTCCATTAACTGAAGAGATGCTATAAATGCTCAAGCATTGTTAGAAAATAAAGGGTGAGTAGGGAAGACCAAGGGCCGGTGCAAGGATATTTTGCACCCTATGCGAAACTTTCCACCTTGTGCCCCCCTCTCCGATGTCCAGCCCCCACCTTCCTACGGCCAAATTCCCCCCAGGGGCCCAGATGTTCACAAAGTGCAGGGGGCACGGGAGGCTGCAAAGAGGGGGGTCGTATGGGAGCTCTTCCAGGGGGTGAAGGTGGCAGAGAGGGGGTGCATGGGTTTGTTGCAGGGGGTGGAGGTGGCCAAGAGGTGGAGGGGATGTAGTGGCAGGGAAGAGATTGCACAGAGGTAAAAGGGGCTCGTTGCAGGGGGTGCAATGGCAGGGAGGGAGTGGCATAAGGGAGAAGTGGGCAGGAGGGAGATGGCAGGTGGGGGTAATGGTCCCGAGGTTGATTCCGGGGTGAAGGTGACCGTGGCTGGCTGGGGGTGGGTGTTGCTGGGTGGAGGTTGCCCAGAGGCAAAAGTGGCAGGACAGGGAGGGTTGTTGGGGCAGGGGGTTCACAGGGGAGAAGGTAGCTGGTCGGCTGGTGTTGGAGGGGGGGGGGGTCGCTGACTGGGGGAGGGGTGCCCGGGTTGCTCCCACATACACCATTCCCCAGGCCAGGGACTGGACCTGCCCACCCCCTGGTGCTCCGCGGGCCCATGCGGCTCCCTGCAGCCCGGCTAGGTACCTTGCAGGCGGAGTAGACACCCAGCTTCTCCGCCTGAAGAGCAGAGTACAGCTGCGCCTTCTTCCCCGTGCCGTGGGCCGAGCCGGGCTCTCCGCTGCCCCCGGGGCTCTCAGCGGCAGCACAGGCAGCCAGCCCCCTCGCGCCCGAGCCTGCTGCCGCCGCTGCTGAGAATCCTGGGGGTGGCAGGGAGCCCGACTCGGCCCGCGGCGCAGGGAAGAAGGCGCAACTGCTAGCGCTAGACCCTCCCCTTCCCCACTCCGCCACCGGCTGCTCCCCCGGGGGGAGGGACTGGCCGCGCCGCAGGCAGCCCCTCGGGCAGGGCCGGCTCCAGGCACCAGCTTACCAAGCAGGTGCTTGGGGCGGCCACTTAGGAGAGGGGCGGCACGTCCAGCTGTTCGGCGGCAATTCGGTGGACAGTCCCTCACTCCTGCTCGGAGCAAAGGACCTTCCGCTGAATTGCCACCACAGATCGCGATCGCGGCTTCTTTTTTTTTGTTTGTTTGGCTGCTTGGGGCGGCCAAAACCCTGGAGCGGGCCCTGCCCTCGGGAGGCGGGGAGCAGCGGCAGCCTTGTGCTCCGCTGTTTAAAAAAAATGTTTGGGGCACCACTTTTTGGTGCCCCCAACCACTTGGCGCCTTAGGTGGCTGCCTAGTCCACCTAGTGGTTGCACCGGCCCTGGGAAGACCAGAACTACAGAACTTATTTTATATTCAGAATAGAATATGCAAGTGATGTGCATTTTAGGCTGACTTCAACTGTTCAAATACTCTTGCATAAATCTTGCTGAAATTATCCACAATAGAGGTTTCTTCTTTAAAGAGTCTTTAATGCAGTATTAACACAATGTACACGCTTAATTCTGTCTTCTTCCCCTCCGTTTAAGAGTTATCTTTCTTTACATGATCAAAGACTGCATATGGAGAACAGTACACTGAAAAGATTTCCTTAAGAAAAGAAAAGGTAAGCCACAGGAAGGGCACAAACTAGCCCCAACCCAGACTTGCCCAATAAAGGAAAGTTTTGCAATATAAGTTCTCAGTTTTTATTAGTATAAAAATCAATCTCCTTTAAATGACATTTTGCTTAACATAATTTTGCAATAAAATATTCAGCTGGTGTTAGACACATTCTTACAGCCAAACTGCAGTCAGGTAAAGCATTCTGATAGTTTGCATGCAGAGTAACCATATATATATTTATATTGTATTTGACCAAGTACTCCTGTTGGCCCAGAGTGGGAATTTTCTTTATCATGACGTTAGGCACCAGTTCCCTCTCTCCCTCATATGTTGTCTATATTTTTTTTTTTTGGACTGCTCAAAATGGGAGTGGTTAATGAAAGATGTATTAGGAGAAATTTAAATTAACACTAACCCAACTTCTCAGGACAAAGTAGGGATAAATATTGACTGCTGAAACAAATGACATTTTGTATACTTAACACCCATCCATCCCATCAATTTCCCCCAATCTTAAAAAAAAAAAAAAATATTTGATGTAAGAACAGTTGTGTACTCCCTGTACATTCAGGCAGCTGCATTTTCAGGCTTCCTATTGACACATTAAGTCACATGATGTTCACCATTATGGGTCATGGGGCTTTTCAATCAACTTCAATCCAAGTCTCCCAACCATTAGCAGACTGTTTAAAGGAAAACATTGTAAGTTCACTGAATTTTAAAAAGTGCAGAGCAAACTTCCAAATACTCCCCCAAGAAACATAAGCAAGTAGAAAACTGAAATGATCTGGTTTTAAAAAGATACATGGACTCTTATTTAAATATTTTATAATCTTAGAATACAGTAATTTAACCCCAATGTAATTAAATAGGAGTGACTCGAACGTATGGAGTAAGATTAGAAACAGCATGTGGTGTAGTACCTGGCACCAGCAATTAAACCTGCAGGCATGACTTTTCCAGAGTTGTAAAATCTCATTCCCATAACTCCAGTCAGTGTTCCAGATGCAACTAAATGAAAGATCAGATGACCAGTCAGAACTATTTCAGAGGTATGTGCGCAAAAGAGACATGCTAACTCAGAGCGAGCAAAAAAGGAGTAATAAGTAAGATCAAATAGATTGTGAAAAACGATTAATTTCATATAACAGAAAAAAAATCAAGAAAACTCTAAAAAAAATTTTTTTAAACCCACATTGTTCTGTAAGGGGTAATACTTTAAACTCAGGTTTTACACACTGCACATGCTGTATATGCCTAAAGTCCCCTTGGTAAAGATGTACCTTTGATCAGAAATAAGTTATTCTAGCCACAAATCAGGTATTGACTCCCTCTGAATCTTTGGGCAAATCACTAAACTTGTGCACCTGTTTACCCAATTCTTGCACGCACGCGTGCGTGTGTGTGAGAGAGTGAAATATATTTCCTCACCTATCTCTCAGAGATGTTCTGAGGATTAGTTAATTTGTGTTTGTAAAAGACTTTGAAGATGAAGCATGCTAAATATACCGTTAGTATTGTTAACCTATTTCAGGAACCTGCACTATCTTCCATTAGCTGAGCTAAGAGTGAGCATTATCCATCTTGATCAATTACTCCTGGCACAGTATCCATCCAAGTTCATAGAGCTGCTAAAACTGAAGGGCCAAACCATGGGATACTACACCCCTCCAATTAAAGAGCTGAGTTATTAGAAAAATGTGCAGAGCTCATTCCTCAGCACAGAAGACATATGGAGGATGAAATCCTTAGCCCCATCATGGAGTACCAAGCCCATAGCAACAACTGCAAAACATAAAAGTGAGCAGAATAGCAGACATCTGTCACCACCTCCCTATATGGGGGTCTGATTAGCAGATCCATCTGTGCACAGATCCACTTCTCAACACTCTACAAATAATTCTAATGGGCCTATTTACTCAAGTTAGGGTTTGTAGGATGGATCCCTAGTTTGTATATAACTATAGTCTAGGATACTGATCAGAATTAGCATTTAACCTTGTTGCCTTTCACAAATATTTTGTTAAAACTGCCTTAAGTCCTAATGGATTGATCATCATAAACGTAATCAAACAAGAATTATATTTAGTGGCAGTTAAGACACCTCCACTCAAAACCTTACAAACATGGATATATGTGAAGGGGAAAAACTTTGTTTTTATATCAGGGTGGGCAAACTACGGCCCACAGCCAGCCCCTCAGACCTTTCAATCCGGCCCTGGAGCTCCCACCGGGGAGTGGGGTCGGGGGCTTGCCCTGCTCCAGTGCTCCAGCTGGAGAGCGGGGTCAGGGGTTTGCCCCACTCCACGCCTGCCATGGCTCCGCGTGGCTCGCAGAAGCAGCAGCATGTCCCTCCTCCAGCTCCTATGCGTAGGAGTAGCCAGGGGGCTCTGCATGCTGCCCCCACCCCAAGCGCCAGCTTTGCAGCTCCCATTGGCCGGGAACTGCAGCCAATGGGAACTGCAGGGGTGGTGCCTGTGGATGGGGCCCCGTGCAGAGCCGCCTGGCCGCACCTCCACGTAGAAGCTGGAGGGGGGACATGTCGCTGCTTCTGGGAGCTGCTTGAGGTAAGCGCTGCCCACAGCCTGCACCCCTGACTTCCTCCCACGCCTCAACCCCCTGCCCCATTCCTGATCCCCCTCCTGTCCTCCAAATCCCTTGATCCCAGCCTGGAGCACCCTCCTGCACCCCAAACCCATTCCCAGCCCCATCCCCGAGCCTGCACCCCTAACCAGAGCCCCCACCCCCCCCCCCCCCCCCCCCCCCCCCCCCAGCCCTCACTCCCCCCGCCCCTCAACCCCCTGCCCTCTCCCCTGCACAACCCCCTGCCTCATCCTGGAGTCCCCTCCCATACTCTGAACTCATCTGCTCCACCCCCAGCCCCCTTCTGCACCCCAAACCCCTCATCCCTGGCCCCACTCCAGAGCCTGCACCCCCAGCTGGAGCCTTCAAATCCCCGCCCCCGCACCTCAACCCCCTGCCCCAGCCCAGAGCCCCCTCTTGCACCCTGAACTCCACATTTCTGCCCCCACCCCAGAGCCCACACCCCCAGTTGGCGCCCTCACCTCCTCCTGCACCCCAACCCCCAATTTTGTGAGCATTCATGGCCCGCCATAGAATTTCCATACCCAGATGTGGCCCTCAGGCCAAAAAGTTTGCCCACCCCATTTTAGATCAACAGATCGGCACATCTGAGTGTCACACATTCCATATGTTTGGGAAGTTATTTTGCCTTAACACTGCTGACATTAAGGTTTGTGGTACTGCAAGTTTAATGAAGGTGGGGTATGTACTGCTTTTGGGCATCAATTGCAGATGGGAGCGAAAGCCTTACGGAGCCCTGGAGTACATATCAACAGTGCTATAGGCAATATGAAGGTGAAAAGGAATACACAAGTCTTTACCCATAACTTATTTCCATAGTTCTAAGCTCTGAGTGGGTGGAGGGCCACACCTTTAACTGCCATTAAATTAGTTTTTGTTTGCGAACTTCCTGGGTTTTTTTTTTACTACAGCTTGGGTGTGTAATTCCCAAGAGTCAGCGAGAAAGGAAGCTGCACCTGCCTGGGAACCAAAGTAATAAATTGTACTGTTGAAGCAGCATCTATATTGACCCTTATGACGAGTGCGAGAGGCTGTGATGTTCCTCAGTAAATTGGGTGCCTATACCATTCTATCCCCATTTATAAATTATTAAAAAGTCAACAAAGAGCAACCCACCACATTTAGCAGTGAAAACATAACCTGTCAGCTGGAGAGAACCTCTGTGAAGGAGCAGTTGCAGCAGCAGGGTATCATCCCTGCATTATAGCAGATATGCCTATTGTGCTCCCTCCTCCCAGCCAGTATAAAGCACATGGCTCAATGTGAGACACCAGCACATGTGACAACCATCAATTTGGCCAAGCCCCGGGACTGAACCAATGGCCTCTAGAGCTAAAAGCATGCATTTTTACAGCTTGTTCTGAAGAGGTATGCCCTCAAGCTGAGAGTTGTCACAGAGGGACATCCTCTGTGGATCAGACACAGAGGGTTACGCTTAACACTCCCTACCTCCATTGGGTTACACAAACAAAATGTGTGACAAGTGGCTGCAATACAGCTTTTGCGAACAGGGGCTGCTAACAGGGAGTTTCGCAAGGGAGTTTGGAAGGGGAGTGGGAAGGGACGAGGGTCCCTTGCCGGTTCTATCTGTTTTCCCTTTATTCCCCTTAAAACTTTAAACTTCTTGCTTAAACAACCCTTTCAGCGGACAAGGGGCTGCAGACGGGAGTTTGACAGAGGGAGGCTTGCGATGGTTAGGAAGACCCGCAACACCTGTGCCAGCACTGCTTCTGTCTCCTCCACCTGTGCCTGTAGCCAGACAGAGCGCCTGAGCATGGATGCTTCTACCCAGATCCTGGTGTGGTTTTGCAGAGACTGTAACTTGCAATTTCCACTTACTGATATCCAGGCTGGGGGGACCATCCAATGTGAAAGGTGCCTGCTGGTGGAATCTCTCAGGCAGCAGGTGGGAGAGCTACAGGAGGAGGTGGCTAGGTTGAGAAGCATCCGAATCCACGAGCAATTCCTGGACAGTGTCCATGTGGAGACAGCTGAGGTAGCTGTCCCAGGACACAGGACTGCTGATACACCACTGGTGGAGGAGGAGATGGCTCAGGGTGGACACTGGCAGCTGGTTACTTCTGGCAGCAGGCAGTGCTCCACCCCTGCTCCGAACCCTCCCGCTGTGGTAATAGGTAACCGTTATGCTCTTCTTGATACAGGAAAGAAGGCATCACCCCCTACAGTAAAGGAGGAGAAGCCTCGTACCCCTAAGGCTGGGAGGTCTGCTGCCACCACTGCGAATAGGAAACGTAGGGTAGTGGTGGTCGGAGACTCTCTGCTGAGGGGGACGGAGGCGCCCATCTGTCGCCCTGACATTTCATCTCGGGAGGTATGCTGCCTGCCGGGAGCCCGTATCCGAGATGTTACGGAGGCATTGTCGAGGATTATTCAGCCCTCTGACTACTACCCCATGCTACTCATCCACGTGGGCACAAATGATACTGCGCGGTGTGACACTGAGCGGATCAAGAGTGACTACAGGGCTCTGGGAGTACGGGTGAAGGAGTTTGGAGCGCAGGTGGTATTCTCTTCGATTCTTCCTGTCAAAGGTAGGGGCCCGGGCAGAGACAGAGGCATCATGGAGGTGAATGCCTGGCTGCGAAGATGGTGTCGCCAGGAGGGCTTTGGCTTCCTAGACCACGGGATGCTATTTGAGGAAGGACTGCTAGGCAGAGATGGTGTTCACCTTTCGAGGAGGGGAAAGACCCTATTTGGACACAGACTGGCTAACCTAGTGAGGAGGGCTTTAAACTAGGTTCGACGGGGACAGGTGAGCAAAGCCCGCAGGTAAGTGGGGAACATGGAGACCTGGGAGATGGGTCGGAGACGAGAGGGAGTGTGGGCTATATTGGCAGAGAGAAAGGAGGGTCAGGACAAAACCGGGAGGAAAGATCAAACCAGTATCTTAGATGCCTATATACAAATG
>NW_020691434.1:0-2964 GCF_002925995.2 Terrapene triunguis
CACTCAGATAAGTTGTAAACAAAGTAAGGAGATAATAAAAACCCCAGGAAAAGTTTTCCTGAGAGGCTTTTTGCAGGAGGCTTGTAAAGCTCTCTGGCTACCAACAAACCTGGTGTTCTGTTTCCTTTCCTGCGTCGTCACCACACCAAACCTCCCAATTGACCTGGACTGTGGATTCTTCCAGAGGGGAAGGTCTCTGGGCTGTTCCCCAACCCACATGGTGAATCTCGGAGGCAAGAAAATCCACCCATAAGCGCAGGACCCACCAAGATAGAGGAGGAACTTTGTCACAATAGATAGATAGATAGATAGATAGAGGGGGTGTATGGGGATAGATAGAGAGGGGGTGTGGTGTAGATAGAGGGGGTGTATGGGGATAGAGAAAGAGAGACAGAGGGGTGTATGGGGAGGATAGATAGAGGGGGTGTATGGGGATATATATATATATATATATAGAGAGAGAGAGAGAGATATCCCGATCCCACCCAAAGCTCTATCTGGCAGCAGGTCCCAGCGTGACAAGCACTCTTTCCTCAGTTTCCCTTCTCAGATAACCTACCTACTCTATACCAGGCTCTGTTGATGAAATCATACCCCTCCTGGGGACCCATTTGTGATGGGTTCCCCCCGGGGTGCCACCTGGAAGTGGGGTACCACTCAGCCCTCTGACCCACCAGCCTAGGCTCCCTCTCACGCTGCGCTGCTGTGACAAATTGCAGAGCCCTCCAGCCTGCCCTTTCACCAGCATTCCCACAAGGAGCGGCACACCCAGCTGCAGTCACATGCAGGTTCTCTAATCACCAGCCTAGGACCCCAGAGCAGTACCGTCCTGCCCTGGTCAAATCTGGCCAGTAGATGCGTTTAATACCCGGTCTGCTTCTCTCTCAATATGAAGAGAACTATGCACACTTGTGGTAACCAGGCAGAGATTTTCCCCAGACACCTTAGTCAAACGCACACTGCTTTGGATTAAAACATAAAATAAGGTTATTAGCTACAAAGGGATAGATTTTAAGTGACTATAAGTGATCGCAAACAGATCAAAGCAGATTACTTCGTAAATAAACAAAACCGCAAACTGAGCTTAACACGCTAGATCGGTAGCATATGAATTAGCAAATTCTCACCCTGAGTGATAAACGGGCTGGCAGATTCTTAAGGCACAAGCTGCCTTTGCTTTGTTTCCCAGGTTTTCATACACAGGCTAGAAACCCCTTTAGCCTGGGACCATCACTTCCCCCAGCTCAGTCTTTGTTGCTCAGGTGTTTCATTGTAGGGAGAGTGAGGTACCCATCATGATGTCATTGTCCCCCTTTTATTTCCTCTTCCCACTTGCTGGAAAGCTCTTTTGCTGTGACCTGGGTCAAACAGTTTCCAGTGTGTAGTGCTATCTCTGAGAGGTTTCTATTGCACACAGTTCCTGGGGTAAGCCTTGTGCTTGTGTGCGTTTCCTCAATAAGAACACTGTCCTTCACTAAGAGTAGCAAACAAACCTTCAGGACGAGGTCTGGACATAAAACTGGATTCAGTGTCACTTTGAAATCTCCACAGATTCGATGGAGCCCTCCTTCTCGATCACTGGTACAACAGGTGTAGCCAGTGACAAGACTCAGCTGTTCACCAAAAGGTCTACATCAGCCTTCATCAGAGGCTTTAGAGTCAAAGGCACAACTCTGGGCTGGTAATATTTTGGCTGGCTGTCAGATGTAATAGTGAGCTTCGCTGACATATTGCTTATCCGTCCAAGTTCTTTTTCGAAAACGTTGGGGCGTTTGGCCAGTATTTCTTGAAGGTTTCGAGGTGTTTTTGTGATCGCCTTGATCTTGGTCCAATTCATCTTGAGCTTCTCAAGCCAAGTTCTGCCATGTAATGATGGATACTTTCCTTCAGTCACATGCAAAGGTAAAGCAACTGATTGTCCATCTAGTTGAACTTTCACCTGGAGTACCCCTTTTGGGACTAATTTTTCTTCAGTATAAATCTGCAAAACCATGGAGGTTTCTTCCAGAGGAACTTGCGACAAGCGCTGCTGCTAGGTAGACGCAGACATCAGTGAGATGGCAGCTCCAGAATCAAGCTCCATTCTTGTAGGAGCTCCCTCGATCAAGGGTGTGACCCAGATGCCATCTCTTACTCCAGCTTCTAACACATGCAGGGCTAGATCTTGCTCATTGTCACTAGAGCTCTTGCCTTGCTCCACATTTCGAATTCCCGACTTCCGGCCTTTCTTAGGTTCAGTCTTCACAGGTGTCTTCTTGGAGGGACGGTTGCTCCGTGTTGCTGGTTGTTGAACTGAATGATAGGTCATTAGGATGAGTTCTTTCTTCTGGCACCTTCATATCATTGCAGGCTGCAAGCCATCTGTCTCTGCCTGCTTAGCAGGCCAGCCAAGGTGGCTTTTTTTCCCCTCTCACTGCTCCGTCCATTTCCAGTAGCTCCAGCAGAAGCCTTCTCCTTATGTTTATTCTTATTAGCCCACTTCGCCTCTCTTGCTGACTGGCCCACGCTGCCCCTGCAGCAAAAGCAGCCGTCTGCCACCTTGAATTTCTCAGTGAAATTCTTTTCTTTTTACTCTTTCCTCTGCTTGGTCAGGCAATGGGACCGGTGGACACTTGTGCTAGAAGATTTCTCCTTGTCGATGTTATATTTAGAGGGATAAATACCAGGGAGGGAGAGGAATTATTTAAGTTAAGCACCAACTGGACACAAAAACCAATGGATATAAACTGGCCATCGACACGTTTCGGCTTGAAATTAGGTTTCTAACCACCAGAGGAGTGAAGTTCTGGAACCACCTTCCAAGGGGAGCAGTGGGGGCAAAAAACCTAACTGGCTTCAAGACTAAGCTTGATACGTTTATGGAGGGGGTGGTATGATGGGATAGCCTAACAAGGGCATGTGGCCGATCTGCGACTGCTAGCAGCAAATATCTCCAACAGCCAGTGATGGGACAGTAGCTGGGGT
>NW_020691435.1:0-5145 GCF_002925995.2 Terrapene triunguis
GACCCTGCCGCTGGCAGGACCTCAAGCGTGGTCAGGCCAAGAGTGGCGAGTGGCCCTGCCCTGTGCCCCCTACCTGCGCCGTGGGGCTCGCTCGGGGATGCTGCCCTGCTCCCTGCTGGCTCCGCCGGGCTCTGAGACCACAACAGACCTTTGTCTCCTGCTATAATTGGGCTGATCAATCATTAACTGCAATTAGTGGGTCACAAACCATCTCTTGCCTTCCTGCTTCCTTGAGGCCCTCCTCCCCACTGCTCTGGGGCAGGATGCCAGTAGCAGGCCCGTGGGCTCTGCTGGGAGCTGGGGGGAGCCCTAGGGCAGGGGCGGCTCCTTGGTACAGGGGTGTTAGGAGTTCCCTCTACTCCCCCCGTTGGGCTTGGGGGGATCCACCCCACAGCTCTGCCATGCTGGGCCCCTGCTTCCTGGTCGCCCCAGCTCCTCCCAGCCTGCCGGGTGCCCAGCAGCTGCCCCCACTGCCCTGCCATCCAGCTTTGACTCCCAGGGCCCCCCTGAGCAGGGCTGGGTAGCAGGATTGCTGGGGGATGGGCAGATTGGCACTACAGCCACATTCAGGCCCTGCCCAGGAGTGGATGGGGGTGACCCGGCAATCACAGGGAGCTGCGCGGGCCAGAGCGGCTGCACCGCACAGAGCCCAGGACCCAGGAATCCGAGCGGCTGGGTTGGGAGGGAGCCTGAGCGAAGCGGGATGAGCGACAGGGGGTCAGACGACCTGATCTCATGCTCCCCTCTGGCCTTGACCTCTAGGAATCAGGATACAGCAGCTAAAGCAGGGGTCTGGGAGCCAGGACGCCTGGGACCTCTTCCCGGCTCTGACTGGCTGCGCGGCCTCGGGTGAGTCCCTGCCCCTCAGTCCTCGTCTGATCCTGCCCCGTCCCCCAGGGGTAAATGCATTCCCGGGCAGGCACAGCTTCTCGGGGTCCCACTGCAGCCCTTCCAGGCATGGAGCCCGTGGAGAGACGCCGGTCTCCCCGAAGGGGATGGAAGGAGGCAGCCGATGGGCGGGGGTGGAACGAGAGGCAGTTCTGCCCCCAGTTTCGTGTCTTACCCCAGGATCCTGGCCCGTTCACACTCCCTGCACAGCTCGGGGCCCCTGCCCCCCATCCTGCCCTTTGGCAGGGGCTAAGGAGCCCCTCCCCTGGCGCTGCAGGGCCCCAGAGCTCACCCCGTATTGCAGCACTGAGACGCCCGGGGGATTCATGTGACCTACTTCCAGGTCTCAGGGACAAGGGGGGATTGTGCGGCTCCTGTCAAGCGGAAGATGGGTTGGAGTAAAGGCACGGGGAGCGAGGGGCCCCGGGGGGCCTGGAAATGGGGCCAGGCACCTGTCGGGTGCAGTGTTGTTGGGGGGTGGGCAGCGAGCACAGAGAGCCCTGTGCCGCCCCCCAGCCTGGCTGGAATGGGGCACCCTGACGGGTGGGAATGGGAGAGTCCGGGAGCAGGAACTTCAGAGCCCCCCGGATCGACAGGGCCCCCCCAGACATGCCTGGCAGCCAGGTTCCCCGGCACGGCAGCACCTCTGTTTCTGGGCTAGGTCGCTCCAGTCAGGGCTCTGAGAGCTCAGTGCCAGCCCTCTGGGGGGGCAGCCAACCCCTAGCCTGGGGCCACGGCTCGGAGAGGAGGGAGCTGCCGCCTTTGCCTCAATGGGACTGTCACTCTGAGCCCACATGACGACGTTCCATGGCAGTGGTTCCCTATTGCACCCCAGTGGGCTACCTCCCCACCAGCCCCAGCCCCACATCCCTGACAGCCCCCTGCCCAGTGTCGGAGCCGCCAGCGCCCTGACAGCTTCAAAGGCCCCGTTGGGGGGTTTCAAGGCAACCCCGTGCAGCGCACCAGCAGTGCAAGAGCCAGGTGACCCCCAGAGGGTTGGTGACCCCGGGGATGCTGCAGGTTTGGGGTGAGCGATACCACCTCCAAGGGCTGACCGTGCCCCAGCCCAGCCACCCGGCCGCAGCGTACACGGGGCCTTGGTGATAACCCCCGGGGAGTGGGGGTGGGGAGCCGAAATGGCGCCTGGTTGATTTGTGCCTCCTGGGATCCCTCAGCACCCAGCAGCCTGTGTGCAATGCTGCTCCAGGAAATCCACAGCCCTCTCTGCCCTGCATAGTCACCGCGGCCCTGCTCACCTGCCTCCCTGTGACAGCCCCGAATCCGCATCCCCATGGGGCCTACAGCACCCCCGTCCCTTCAGCTGAAGCCGGGTACCAGTTATCGATCGCCTGCTTCCCAGCCAGAAACAGGCCAGGGCAGCTCCCCCAGGCTCCCCCCGCCCGTGATAACAGGCCAGGAAGCCGGGAGCAGGCAGCGCCCTCCACAGCCCTGCTAGGGAGTCCCCCTGGGCAGGCTCTCCCCAGTCACTCACACCTGCCCCTGAGTCCCGTCTCTGGGAATTATTGTCATTGCCATGTGCTGGCCTGACTCCTTCCCCCTCCCCGTCTCTGGGCGTCCTGGCACAGGCCCTTCCAGCCCCCACTCAGCTCCCAGGGTGAAGAGATCAGTGGGAATGACCCATTGCAGCCAGCGGCACGGGCAGTGGGTGTCTGGTGCCCTGGGGGCACAGCGCACACGGCCTAATGGGCATATGGGGCCAGAAGGCCTCCGCTCTCATTTGGGCACCACATTAAGAGCGAGATTTCCCCAAGGGCCCGGCTCTGCTGTGACAGTGATGAGAGCACCACACCTCAGGGACCTGGCATGGCCCCACCTGGCGTCCTCCCGGGGCTCTGCTCCTGGGGCGGGGGGTGCCCTCTGCCCCTTCGGAGCCCGGCCCGCCCTGCGCCATCCCGGGTTATTTCCCGACGTTATCACCATAGCTTGGAAACCAACCAACCAACCAGCCAATCAATAACCAGCAGAGCGGCGACGTCAGGGCGTCCAAAGGGCACGGGGATGGGGAAGTCTCCCCACCCTGGGCAATAGGCTGCCTCAGGAGGGGCAGGGCAGCCGACAGGCTGTGGGCCAGAGCCTCTGTCTGACTGTCAGCATCAAGAGCCCCCTCTGACTTGCCGCAGGGTCCTGGGGAGCCCGGGGCCAGGCCAGGCCAGGCCACGCTCCTTGGGGATCCGCAGCCTGTGACGTGGGAAGCGGCCACCCCGTTCGAGGGCTGTGGGTGCCACGAAGAGCAATTCCCTGGCTCCAGGTGCTGCCCAGCATGCTGCTGAAAGGCACATCTGCCATGCACCCCCCTGGCACCAGGTGCCAGCAGACTGTGGGGCCGCGCCAGCCTGGACAGCTTGGCTGGTTGCTCTGTGAGGTTTGCCCATGGGACTCGGAGTGAGCAACCTCCGCCCTGACGGGGAGATGCAGCAAGGGCAGGGCTTGGGCCAGGAGCACATGCCGACAGCCTGCCCCGCTGCTCCAGCCCGTCCCCAGGGACCCAGCAGCCCGCGTGCTCCAGCAGCGCATTGGGGGCTGGCAGGCAGCCACAGCTAGTTACTCACAAACGTCCCGCACTGTGAACAGAACGACGCCCCCCGCCCGGGACATGACTCTCCCAGCGCCTGCTGCCACGCTGGGAATCAGGCCTCGCATGCCAGGCTGCGTCCCCCAGCCTCACAGTATTGCCTGGCCCGGTGCGCTGGAGGCTCCGGGTGGCTGGAGTGCCGCCCTGCAGGGTGTTGGGGAGCTGCTTGCTGGGTGCAGCTCTCACCTGCCTGGAGCCGCACACACCTTTGGGGGGGGGGGCTCGTGCCCATGTGCTGGGCTGGGCTCTTACTCACCCCTGGCATAAAGGGCTGGGCTGTGGGCAGGAGTCTTGCCCTGAGCCCAGTTACAGCTGTGCTCTGTCTCAGGCAGGGACAGCACCCCTGGCGGAAGGAGCTGGGTAGTGGGGTGCCGAGGGGGTTCCCAGGTGGGGGGAGCAGGCCCCCGGGGAGGGCAGGCACCAGGCTAACATGCAGCTGTGGAAACAACGCCAGGTGGCTAGGAAGTGCTTCCTGGGCCCCACAGGTCCTGGCAGTGCCCCTGTTGGGGATACGATGGCATTCCCTCTGCCCCAGCCTGCTGTGAAATGCAGGGGACGTTCACCCCAAGGGCTGCTCTCCGTGGGGAGAGGTCCCCTGGGCCACACGCCGGGGCACTGGGGAAAGCTGTTGCTTCCAGGCAGCAGAGAGCTGAGAATCTGGGTCCCTTCCGGAACCTAGCTTGGGGGCCTGGGGAGCCCACTGGGGGCAAGGAAAGGAGTTATTGTGGGGCAGGTCCCTGGCCTGCACTATACAGGGCATCAGACGACATGATCACATTGGTCCCACCTGGCCTGGGAATCTATGGGGATCAAAGCAGGGCTGCGCCTCTCTGCTGGGTGCACCTAAGAGTGACCTCCACTGAGCCCCTTCATTCCCTCTGCCCATGGAGTCTCTGAGCTGGTGCCTCGGCCTGCCTTGGGGTGCCCCAGGCTGACCTGGGAGGCTGGTCGCAGGGCTGAGCTGTTGACGTTTAAAAAGCATTTGTTACATTAGCACAGGGCATCCGGGATGGACGCCTGGGTTCTAGGTCCAGTTCTGGGAGGGGAGTACAATGTAGTGGTCAGAGAGTGTGGCTGGAAATCAGGCCTCCACCATGGACTCATTGTGTGACCTGGGACAGAGCCCATCCCTGCTCTGGTTGCCCGGCGCTTGCCCCGCGGGTTGCTGAAAAGCGCCGGCTGTGGGTGCAGCCTTCCCCCTCCCCCCGAGCTCCACCGAGCAGGATTTATGGGGCGCAGCCTTTAGGCACGTTACGGCCCCGGTCCCAGGAGGTTATGCGGCGCAGCCTTTAGGCGCACTACGGCCCCGCCTGGCTTGCCCCGAGCTGCCCCCTCTGCCCGCGCTGGTGGAGCGGGCCGTGGACTGGTCCATTCGTGCCGCGGGGGGAGGCTGCTCCTGCGTGCGGCGCGGCCGGTTCCATCGGGCGGCGGCCCGGGGGGGGAGCGCGACACCATGGGGCGGGGCTGAGCACAGGGCCCGAGGAGCCAGCGCCAGGCAGCTGCACCGCGCCCGCGGGCTCCAGCGGCCGGGCCATGCGAGCGGGCTGAGCCCGGCCGGCCGGCGGCAGGTAGGGACCCCGGGCGGCGGGCTCCGCGCCCCGGCCCCGCAGCGGCCTCGCCAGGGCCTGCGGGCTCTGGAGGGGGGAGCCCGGGGCGGGGGGTAG
>NW_020691436.1:0-4864 GCF_002925995.2 Terrapene triunguis
TGTTAGTCTTAAAGGTGCCACAGGACCCTCTGTTGCTTTTTACAGATTCAGACTAACACGGCTACCCCTCTGATACGATCTCTATAATGTGAAGCATTATATAAGTGCTAGCATAAAGTGGCCAAAAGTTTGTTGACAACTTTGTTTCTGTTTGAAAAATGCTGTTTTGTTGAAACCAAAATATTTCTTGGAAAAATATAGGGTTTGACAAAAAATTCATAAAGAATATTTCTCAGATCTTGGATGGAATTTTTGGTGAAAACTGGGGAGAGACACCCCAGAAAAAGATACTCACCTGAGATGAGACCCAGGTTCATGTCCCTGCTCTACCTATTCACCAGATTATTGGCTATTCTGGGCTGGGTTTCATGATTGTTTTTTTTTTGGGGGGGGGGGGGGGGGGGACTTCAAAGGTCTCGTTTTTGTTCTGCATCAGAACTAAAATAAATTTCAAAACCTTGAAAATTGTGTGAAACAGAATAGTTTTCTGGACAACACTAATTTTTATTGCAGTTGGCTAATTGTTTTTTCTTCTTCCTCTTTACAGGCATTTCATACAGATTACATTGTGTGTTTGTGAATTATATGGTGGGTGGATGACATTCTGCCCAGACTGGCTCATTGGAAGTCCTAACCTAAACACCAGTAACTGGCTTTACCTGTGGGTCTACCTGGTATTTTTTAATGGCATATGGGTAGTGTTACCTGGACTTTTATTGTGGCAGTCCTGGTTAGGACTTAAGCAAATGCATCATGAAAAATCAAATACTAGAAAGAAGATTAGATGAAGATAAGCCCACTTCATTAACCCCATTAATTGAGAGATTTTAAATTGAGAGTGTAAGCAGCATTATTGTTTTTGCAGAGACGCAATCAACTGTTCATCTTTGTAGCTCACATGTAAATTTTGTTGTAGGACATTGTATTTCAGGCTGATCCTTTCTTAAGAGGAGGAAAATAATGTACATCATCAATGAAGTATATAAAAGTACTCAAACCAATTGCCATATTACTACACTGCATACAATAATAAACAATATATTTTATAACAAAGTGGCGTGCAGATATTTTTCTTTTCTTCCCCCCTCAAAAGAAAAATGTTCTTATCCCACCGGAATCCTTGAACCGCCTGAAGCAAGCAAGCAGTGAAATACTCAAGTTGGCTTTACATCCTGATTCCACAGCCCTGTTCACCCTTCAATCTCCAAGTATCATCAAAGTCCAGAGTTTCATTTATATCTGAAGCAGATTGTTTCTCAAATGTCAAGACTCTTAGCAACAAATTTTGACTTATATAGAAAAGTATTAGTAAAGCAATCTGTCTACTTAGGGTATTAAATCTGAATGAGAACTTGCTGCTTTATCTGTGCCTCAGGAGAGGGTTATGATAAACGCCCTCCACCTTTCCTTCCCTGCTCTCCCCATACCTCTAAAAATGTCCATTTCACTATTGAAACAGACCTGACTGGCTCCAGGGATGTATTTGCTTCTGAGTGTTGAGGCTGCATATATGACTTTACATTGGATTAAACATTTCAGGTGCTGGTGAAATTTTACCTACAGTAAATTCCTAAAATGTTTCCTCTATTTGATTTCATCAGTTTCATGTTCACGGATTAATTCACAAATTGTGGAGACTAGGTAAGCAGCAGCAGTCTTTGATACAACTAACAGCTTATAACAAACAAATGAGTTATTTATGTTGTTCAGAAAAATCTGTATGCTTTACAGAGGGTATATGATAGAGTTTTACCTACTTTTCTTTTTCCTTATCAGGGAAGGAACTAAAGTGTGTGATAGCTATACATTGGTTAATATGGGTCACTCTTTACAGGAGAATAATAGAGGGCTTTGCCATGAACCCCATGGAAAGGGAAGCATATTATTCCAGTGCTCCACAATGTACCTGGGAAGCTGAGGCAGGACAGTGTATCACCCCAAGTGCAGCTGTTCTGCCTGGCTTATAGGGAGACGGAGCCAAGGCTCAGTCCACTCCCCACCCTTGCGAGCCCACCTGCATTGGTGGTGCAGTGGCTCTGCTGAGGCTGCTTCCCCGGTCATGCAATGCAGGTAGACAATGCAGTGGAGTAAAGGGGCACCGTACTTCCCCGCGCAGGCCTGCAGAATGGGTTACCATCTAGCCCCAGATAAAGAAAAATCAATCCACTGAGCATTCTTTGTTACAATAATTTTTAAATTAGGTGGTGGGGTTTTGTCAGGTTAACTTGCACTGTCCAGAAAAGGATAATTTTTCTAAGTCCAGGCCCTATTTTAAGTGTATGTAATGACACTGCCACCACAAAACATTTGCTGCTAAGTCCTTTGGTCAAGTACTACTGTCCCAGTAACCGGGCTAACTGCCTCTCTGACCTCTCCTGCTCTCCCCACAGTGGGCCCCCATCAGGTCCTCCAACCGCTGGCCATCACCTCTCTCAGGGTGGGCTCATGTGATTCTCCCACTCTTGGACCAGGCCTTGCGCTGCTGAGCCCTGGTACTAGCTCTGATTTCCTCAGCAGGTCTGACTTATGTTTAGTGCCTGCAGTTCTGCTCCTCGGGAGCTATGACCAGTAATACCCGATGACCAAACAGCCTTCTCAAAGCACTGTATTGTTTATTTAGGATCAAAGCATTTCAGAGAAAAACATCTTAAAATGATAGGCAGTCTGTAGGCATGCCTGCCTTTGCCTAAGGCTCACCACCTCCTGGAAGCTGCAGAAGGGCCCATCTCCTTCAGACATTGCCGCAGGACCTGTCTCTGTGTCCATGTTAGTCTGTTCCCCACACAAACAACTCCCCCTCCCTCTCCCCAGAATCTTTGTAACTGTGTTGTGATCTTTTGATTTCTCAGTTCCCAGCCTTGGCAAAAAGGCTGTGTGTCTTTGGGCTGGAGCCTGGAAGTGGCATCTTCCCTGCTAATAGCTTGACATTTGTCTTGTAATTGCCCCCTAAGTGTGTGTTTGGGAGGCTGCTTATCTAGATCCATTTTGAGACTTTCCTGGGGGGGAAGAGGGGGTTTCCAACAGCCCCCTCTTAAGTCTTAAGTCCTGTAACTCAATATAGCTATACAGTGACTCATTAATACCATAGGTACCTGATCAGTAAAATTATTATACATTAGTATTCCTAAATTACATCTACCACTGCCCCTCTCAGAGAAGAGTAAAAATACTCTATGATGCTTGGTTAGAAATAATTCTCTATAGTCGAAACTCACGGATTAATTGATGTGAGGTATAGACGTCGCTGAGTAATAAAGTGAAGGATAGATTGTCTCTTAGTTGAGTGGTTTTAGTTTTGTTTGGTTTTAGCTTATTGTAGTCTCTGGGAGATGGTGGGAAATTGCTTGTTTAAAAAATAATCTGATCTGTGTTGCATTCAAGAAAATAGTTTATTAAAGTTTTGCTTTTTTCAAACAAAAAAAGTAACTAAAATAGCTTAAACTATTCCTAAGAGGGATGGGGGAGAATAACTATCAAATCCGTGTATACACTGGAAAATGTACAGAGTGTCTCTTATAAGCAGCATTACAAAATCCTTTATGGTGTCTCAAAGGAAAAAAAAGAAAGGGATTTTTAAAGTGAGAGGTCCTAGCCTCTTTGCCAGAAGCTGGGAATGGGTGACAGGATGGATCACTTGATGATTACCTGTTCTGTTCATTCCTTCTGGGGCACCTGGCATTGGCCACTGTCGGTAGACAGGATACTGGGCTAGATGGGCCATTGGTCTGACCCAGTATGGCTGTTCTTATGTTCTTATCCTGCTCCATTTGAAATCAGTAGGCGTTTGGACAATGAGGCCCTGAGATGGCTTAGGCATGGGCAAGGGCATGGTAAAACAGTCAGCAGAAACAGGATATGACATTTAATACACTTTTCCATTGCAAGGGAAAATGCATCGGGAAAAAAAGCAAAGTATACATTGCCACTTGCGCATGTTATGAACCAACACAATGCAGATAAATTCAAGGAGTGCTGCAAATCATCTCAACAATATGAATAATAAGTCTCAAGAAAAATCTCTACCCCAGAAAATGAAGCTGATGATAAGTCTCAGGACATCCTCTGAGACAGGAGACACTGTCAAGTCACTGCCTAGAGGGAAGTGAGAGTTTTTTTTGTAAGCAGGATGTTGATAAGTCAGCTTAAGGTCCCTATGCTGGGAAAAGAAATCTGCCTCCTACATGTGGATTTACATATTTAACCAATACGCCTTATTAAAAACCCGTTCCTGCTTCTATTGGCTTCAGCACAAGCAGATTTGGCGACCTTAGCTGGGTTTTTAAACATTCGTCTAATGGGAACTTTTGTTTTTTCTTTAGTCACCAAAGAAAAAGTAATTCTGTAAAGTTGTATTTAATGTGCATAACAAAAGCCAGTGACTCTGTCCTTGCGCTGCTGTCAGTCAGTCAGTCTGTAATTCACAATGTTGAGTCTAAGTAATGCAGAGGTCTGAGCCTAGTCATGATAGTGCATTGCATGCAATGAGTGCTGCAATATCCAAGTGCCAGCAGGTGAATTAAGGGTGGTGTTTTGGCTTGATAAGGAGATACAGAGTCTTTTATTGTACCTCTAGAACATTAATTCAAACACAGCCTACATCAGTACCTGGAAAGATAAATCACTACTGTTCAATGGCTGTTTGGGGGCTTATATGAATTGAGCTTGGTGATCTCAGGCTAGTTGCCAGTGTGTGTGTGTCATCCTCATAAAAACCACCACCAAAGTACTCCGGTAAAGATCAAGGCCCCATTGTGCTAGGCCTGTAGAGTTGATTCCTGAAGGTGTGTAGTTGTAGTACACTGGCAAGGCAGCATGGGGGAGCCTGCACTTTTCCTGCCAGTAAGCAAGGCCGCCCGGGGGGGGG
>NW_020691437.1:0-3529 GCF_002925995.2 Terrapene triunguis
AGGGGGTCAGACAGACACACAGACGAGGCTCCAGGGGGTCAGACAGACAGACAAGGCTCTAGAGGGTCCCACAGACAAGGCTCTAGGGGGTCAGACAATCAGACACACAGACGAGGCTCTAGAGGGTCAGACAGACAGACACACAGACGAGGCTCTAGAGGGTCCCACAGACAAGGCTCCAGGGGGTCAGACAGACACACAGACGAGGCTCCAGGGGGTCAGACAGATCTCTGGTTACACCCGGCCCGGGGAAGCGGTCGGCTGGAGACCCTCTCCCCTCTCCCGCAGTGGAACCCGCCTTCCCTCACCTGACTCCATCTTCACAATCTTTATGGCAGCCAGCTCGCCGCTGCCTTTGTTCTTCGCCTGCAGCGACACAAAGGGAGAGACCGATCAAGGGGGAAACGCCCATCTCAACGGGGATCTGCCTGGCCAGCGGAGGGTCCCGAACTGTCGTGCTGTGCGGCCGTTAACCAGCCCCTGCACCCCACCCCAGAGGCGGCTGCATCTCAGCGCTGGGCGAGGGGTCCCTGTATAACCAGCCCCTGAGCCCCACCCCAGAGGCGGCTGCATCCCAGCGCTGGGTGAGCTGCTCGCTGTGTATAAGGTACGTAGCTGTAAAGCGCTTTGGGATCCTTCTGGAGGAGCGGCACTATGGAGATAGCAGATACTAGCGCATGCCCAAGAATAAGCCTACAGTGTAACCCTACCGTAATACACCTAATAGCAATAAAAACGTACAGCGCCTAGCGCTATGTGGTCCTTGTCCATGGCTGAGGCTCCTAGGTGCTACCGTCATACAAACCATATACAATAATGTACAGCCTTAACTCTGCCCTTTGGGTATCTGCAGCACAACACAGGCTCTGTGGCTGAAGCCCTGGGCTGGGACCCAGGAGATCTAGGCTCTATTCCTGGCTCTGCCACGGACTCCCCGCAGAAGCTGGGGCAGGTCACATCATCGTGGTGTGCCTCAGTTTCCCCCATCTGTGACATGGGGATGATCATCTTCCCCTGGCTCCCAGGGGTGGGGGGTAGGTGTTTGTGCAGCGCCCTGACACCATGGGGATGGGGGCCATAGGATGCGCCTACCCATAAATCCACACCATAGTGGCTGGTGCCGGTTACCACTGATGCCCTCCCCTCGCTCGTGCAGGAGGGGTTGTACTTACGGTCCGGGGGTCCCTCCCCACCACTGACTCCGGTATGTCAGTAAGAAAATCACAAGCTATTTCTCGAATACAACCCCCTATTTTCCCCCCGACAGCCACAGAGAAACGGGTGCATCTAATTTAATCTAGGAGGGAACTACCGGCAGGACTCCTGGGTTCCCGGGAATGAGAGGGGTCTAGCGGTTAGATCAGGGAGTCGGAGTGCCTGGGTTCGACTCCTGATTTGGGGGAAGGAATATAGCGTGATGATTAGTGAAGAAGGCCAAGAACCAGGACTCCTGGGTTCTATCCTGGCTCGGGGAGCGGAGTCTAGTGGTTGGGGGCGGGAGCCAGGACTCCTGGGTTCTATCCCCAGCTCTGGGAGGGGAGTGGGGTCTAGTGGTTGGTTGGGGGGCCGGGAGCCAGGACTCCTGGGTTCTATCCTGGCTCTGGGAGGGGAGTGGAGTCTAGTGGTTAGAGTGGGGTGGGGGAGCGGGAGTCAGGACTCCTGGGTTCTATCCCCAGCTCTGCCACTGATATGCTGTGCAGCCTTGCTCGAGTCCCTTCCCTGGTCCGTGCCTCAGTTTCCCCAGCTGTACAACAGGGATGGAAAGCGGCAGCAGAAGGACAGAATCCTCCTCCTCCCTTAGGAGATGGAACCAAGTCTGGCAGCCTCCCTACAAGGGACTGGGAGGC
Source organism: Terrapene triunguis (assembly GCF_002925995.2). Taxonomy (NCBI): domain Eukaryota; kingdom Metazoa; phylum Chordata; order Testudines; family Emydidae; genus Terrapene; species Terrapene triunguis. The sequence continues at coordinate 1,848 of NW_020691437.1, forward strand.
CAAAGCAAACCCTAGACCCAGTTGCGGCCTCAGGCCTGTCGTGGGCCCCATGGCAGCCCGGGGTGCCGTGCCACTGAGCCCAAAGGCGGCAGGAGGCTGCCAAGCAGGGGCCAGACCCTCCCCTGGCGTGGGGCCTGGCTGTGGGGGGGGGGGTTTGCCCAATGCCCCCTCCTCAAGTCACCCCTGCCCTGCCCCACCTGTGCCTGTGGGGACCAGCACAAAGGGGCGCTCTGAGCCGGGAGGGGGCCATAGCTGAGTGGCGCTGAGATCCCGCTAGATCCCAAGGCCACTCGGTCAAATTCTGCCCATGTCACGCCAGCCTGGGAGGGGTCTGATGTGATGCCCCCCCCACTGTTTCTAGTGCCCGTGGGAGGGGGGGCACCCCAGGGCTGAGCCCCTAGCAGGCCAGGCAGCTTCCCCTGCCTTCCGGCAGCTGCTCCCAGACCCCCGCCGCCCGCCATCCGAAACCGAGCCCCTGAGAGCGCAGCAAACGGCCGTGGGCTCTCAGCCGGGGCAAGGTCCCCTCAGGGCACAGCAGCCCCCCTGTGCTGCCGTCACACGGAGGCGGGGGTATTTCTGGGGACACCATCAGGCGAGTGCCGCCGCGCCCCACGCCAGCCGGCAGAGCTCGCCAGAAGCTGGGAATCTCGCGGCTGGGCCCAATCCTGACTGTACTACCCCTCCACCCCTCCCCCACCCCCGCGCAGGGCCCCGGCTATTCCCCCCCCCCCGTCCCCTGGGAGGGGGCTGCCACCTCTCCTCGCTCAGAGCAAACAACTCGCCACTTCTGCTTTTTATTTTTACGGAGCCGTTGACGAGGTGGGGAGGAGAACGGGGGCCCGAGGGGGTCTATTGGGGGATTGGTCACGGAGCCCGTCACCACGAGGCGGAGGTTCAAAGCCAGCGCGGCTTGGCAGCTGGCCCAGCCTAAGGCCCACGGGCAGAATGAGGCCGGTGGGTCTTGTGTCCTCTTGGCCGCTCCTACGGGGCATCCCCCTCAGCAGGGGTATGCGTCAGAGGGACAGTCCCCTGGGTGCCAAGCCGCCCTTCCTTCCGTGGGACGCCCACACGCCAGCGCCCTGCTCCTCACCCGGCCGACACAGATGCAGTGGCCCTGCTGGCTGGGGCCCAGGTGGGGAGCTCCTCGGAGCAGGGCCTGGGCCCCGTTGTGCCAGGCACTGCACACTCCCAGCAGACACGGGCCCAGCCTCGCAGGACCTAGGGCCCGTCTACACTAGAAAGCCGCATGGCATTAACCCCCCTACCCACCCCTGTGGCCGGCATAAAGGGGCCGGGGCTACCCTAGGAGCGCAGTATCCGTACAGCCACCCTGGCATTCACACCCCACCAGTGCGGACGCAGCTCTCCCGGTGTAACGGGGCGGCTGTTCCCGTCCGGCGCTCCACGACCCTCGCCAGGCCTGGCCCAGCGCTCCCAGTGCGGACGCAGCTCTCCCGGTGTAACGGGGCAGCTGTTCCCGTCCGGCGCTCCACGACCCTCACCAGGCCTCTCCCAGTGTGGACGCAGCTCTCCCTCACCCCACCGCAGCTGCTCCCATAGGGGAATATGCTATAAACAGAGCTAATCAATAATATTAATAATGTAACTGCAGTAGGGGCATTCGCGGCTTCTTCCCACCCGTGACGGGCAGAGTTGTGCCTGCAGAAGTGAGCAGCGCAGCC
>NW_020691438.1:0-4426 GCF_002925995.2 Terrapene triunguis
GAAGGGGCAGGGCAAGGGTATTTGGTTTTGTGCAATTAGAAAGTTGGCAACTCTAATTTCCATTGATGATACTCAAAATTTACAGATAGGCAAAGTAAGAAAATGCTGCATAAGAACTTCTTAGTTTGATTTAAGGGTATTTATTTTGTATATTTTGGCATGTAATGTTGATACTTTGTGTTTTAACGGTTATAAAGCTTTAACTTTTTTAATCTCAATCTTTACTATCATTCTGGCCTCCTCTATTGTCTAATCCTGTTTAATTTCCTCCACTGTGAACATTTAAATCTGCAAAAATAAAGAAAAATGCTTAAAATGCATAATTTCATGCAACTATGAAAATTTAAATAAATAAAGATAAAATAAAATAATTCTTAAAAATAAGCATTGATATTATCCATTAAATTATTAAAAAAAAAAAGACAAAAAAAAATGAAATTCTGTGAAGCCTAGATATAAACCACTTGAACGTATGGCTTTAAAATAGAAGGAAGGAAAAACAAACAGATATTCACTATACAAATCTGTCATCGTGTGCTTCTATAACATACACAGGGTTCAGAAAAGTACACTGCAAAACAAACTGGGGGGAAATCAAAATGAATGTGTGTGTATATATATATATATTTATATGTGAGGTTTTTATTATTGTTACTGTGGTGTACAATTTTGCAACCAATTTTTGGCTGATCTGAAAAGTATGAGGCTTTGAATTTTTTTATTTTTATTTTTATTTTTTTTTTAAATCTAGCTTTAAAATTACATCTAGGTTCAGAAACCAAGTCTTACAAAGTCAGGAAATAAAGAAATACGATTGGATGGTCCTGATTTATATACATTTATAATCTTTGGTAAGATAAGATGAAGAAAATTGTCAGACAGATAGTAACAGTACTGATGAATCCATAACTATTTATTAAATATAAAAACTACAATTTAACTATATTTTCAACTATGCAAACTAAAATAATGAAGTTGACTTGAAAAGAAAACAAAGAGGAAATCAGCAGCCATTTGAAATAAAGAAAGATAAATGTGACAAGTGACTTTAATGCTTCACAAAATTTGAGTACTTAAAAGGAGTATAATTTGAAAGCAAATGTTGCAAAAATGCACATCTGAAAAGTGTTTTAGTGCTTTCCATTCAACATTTCAGACTGTGTATTGTACTTTGAGAAATAATGAAAAAAGGTAACGTGTTATTCCCCATTGATTTTGGTAAATGAGCACGGTATATTTAGTGATGGAAATACTGTGCTAATCATTTCTAAGCTCTGTGTTTTTATGTATTGTGAAAATGGGGAGATGAAAGCACTGTCAGTTAACGGTATCTAATGTATGATGTGAACAGTGAAGTTTTAATATATGTAATTATTCTATTAGATAAGGTATTTGAAATGTTGGGCCCTCAATAAAAATACAGTTCTCTTTGTTTCAAAAGAGAAGGTGATGAAACAAACAATACTAGGACCAAGTTTACACTTTACTAGCAGATCAGAAATACAATTTCTGTAAACTATCAGGCAAGATTCAATCCCCCCCCCCACCCCAGTAGGAAAGTAGTGTTCAGTACTGTTGTGTAAAATTCACTGTTTGCACTACATAGTCTGTTATTTGACAATACACACGGAGTGCATATTTTAAGGAATATGCACAAAGACTGAGGTGAGATTGAGCATTCAACACTATTTCCTGGTTTTTGATTAACTGGTTTCTCAATCTTAATGGTGCCTTAGCGCTATTTTTTCAAATAATAATTCTAAAAATAAATGGCTTACTGTAACATATTAATTATGTCTACAGGCCTTTGATTATTTATGGTATGTTGGGTGACCCAGAACAATGAGCAAAGCCAAACTCAGAAGTTCTTCCTTCCCAGTTCAGTGTAGCAATTTCAATTAAAAAAAAAAAAAGTGTTTATAAAGCTCATGTGGGTGTTTCATCAACACAATCTGTTGTAATATTTTCAAAAGTCACATGATCTTCGCTGTATGCAGCTGAAAATGGTTCTCCTCTTAAAAAAAAAAAGTCTGTGTAAAGCAGAAGCCTTCTTACTCAAGAGACCTGTTGATCATCTCAGTGTGCTGACTAAAATACATATTTACTACACTTCTTGTAGCACTGCATAGCTACCAGAGTTTTGGAAGAATGAGCTGGATTCTTTTCTGGCTCACACATCATTATTAACAATTCTGTTAAAGTTCTACTCACAGAATAATTTATTGTTGGAGATGCGAGAACCAGAAAGTGAGACAGATTTATGTTACCAATCTGGCTGGGGCTTCAGGTGATCAGGCTGAAGCCACAGGATCTTTAGGGGAGGAGATGAAGGAGCACACCAAGTGATTAAGTTAAAGCTTTATTAACCAAATAACAGCGGTGAGTGCTGGATGCGCCCCACATCACTCAGAAGGAAGAAAGAAAGCGTTAGTGCCTGAGCCCTAACCCACTTTCATACTTACACATGCACAAACCAAGGCTGGCCAAGCCTGGGTGTAACATAAGAAGAGGGGGAAGGGTAGACGATAGTTCTGCCCTGTGCACAGGTCATCCAGGTCCGCTGTAAATCTCCGACTTGCTTCAGCTCTTGGGAGGGTTTTATGCCCTGGGTTCTTCCAGGGTGTTTTCGTCCGGGACCCTTGTCCCCCGTGCTCTCGGTACCAGTCCGAACCGGCCTTCCGCGGCTCCCTTAGTTGCCCCAAAACACACCAGTCTCAGGGTTACGAGACTGTTGTTTTTCCAACTCACTGACCTTCACAGTCTTACAAGTTTTGTACCCCTTCAGTTCTGTCTGACTTAGTTCTCCTTTCTCACGGCTGGCTGGGGTTGAGACGCAGGCTTCTGGCTGTTTGGCAGTAGAGAGTTTGTTTGTGTGCACTGGCCTTGGGCTGCAGTTTCGTTCCTTATCTTCAGGCCTAGCTGGATTGTTGAGTTAACCTGTTCCTTTCTCCCCCTTTGGCCTCTTGTAACCTGCAATGGAATCTTCCACTCCACACTCACACCTTCAACCCTTCCCCAGATACTTTCCAATGCATATAAAGGCATTAGCAATATACAACACTAGTGCTTACCACGAGGATTCCAAGGGGGGGGGGATTTTATTGTGACAAAAGGACTCTGCTTGACTTTCAATTTGAGGACTGAGTTTGCAATGTAAGTACTTAGGATTTTTTTTTTTTTTTTTATAAACTGAGCAGATTTGACTCAATGATTTGCAAACCAATAAATGTGGAGCCCCACAATGCTGTTCTTATACAGTTGCTGTTCAAATGAGAACTGCACTTGAAAATTGACTCCTTGGTGTGTCATAGTTGCCAGCATTCCTTTTTTGGCTGGGACAGTCACTTTCCCTCGATTTCAAGGGTCCTGGTTAGTTGCTGTTCTGGCCTGGAGAGCAGGAATTGTCTAATGTTTCCACTATAATTCTTCCAACCAGATTCTAGGAGATTAAATGCCTGATTCTCTGTTGCCCTATACTGGTGCAAAGTGGCTGTAAATCAAAGTGCTTCCAAATCAAAAATGGAAATCCATATTTTAATTAATATGTTCTTGTGGAAAATATTGTTAAAAATGAGGAGCCCACTTTTGAGAAAAGACTCAATTTTAGCAAGTGTCTACAGTGACAAGTTTTGCCTGTATTGCAAAATATCACTAGCAGAAGGGAATACGAAAATTTGAATTCACCTTTCAGTTGCAAATGCTAGTGTGAATTAGAGTTCATTAATTTGAGTCATGAATAAAGAACATGACATACCAAAGGGCACAATGTGTAAATCATATATTTAGATCTTAACTGGAAGTTTCTCTGTGTTCTTTGGAGACATTTAACATGGATATTTCTTAGTAAGTACAGTATTGATGTGCCATAAAATCCTGAAGTTTGTGATTAACAGATTTGTACCCATAATTTACCCCAGACACCCTTCTCCCCCTACAAACATGTACATCATAATATAAATATATGCCCACAAAGAGAGGGTGAGATAGAAGGGAGAATGTCTAAGTGCTGAATAGTGGTAGTGATGTGAAGATTAGATATAATATCAGTCTTTTATTTATCAGTTTTATTAAATTCTGAAGAAGCTACACAATACAGTATGGATAGGTCTTAAATTAATAAATAAAGCCCAGATTTGAGGAGCACTGCACATTATATGGAATAATTAAAAGTTTAGGAATGTTAATTTTGGGAGTATTAAAAATAGTGTAAATCAACACTTACTATAGTAGACATCTATCACTCAAACTAGAAGATGTATCATGTTTGTTGTTTTTCTTATGTGTTGACAAATCCAGGTCTTGCAATAGTTTGTGAATTTATCTGTCCTGCCCTTAGTAGCACATGAATGCATACTAATGAAATAAACATCTGAAGAAAGAAAAAAAAAAAAACAGAAATAGAATGCATTTGCAATCTGAGAGGAGA
>NW_020691439.1:0-2150 GCF_002925995.2 Terrapene triunguis
TTGGTGAGGGACCTTGGCAAAGGCTTTCTGAAAATCTAAGTACACTATATGCACTGGATCACCTTTATCCACATGCTTGTTGACTCCCTGAAAGAATTCTAGTAGATTCGTGAGGCATGATTTCCCTTTACAAAAACCATGTTCACTCTTCCCCAACAAATAGTGTTTATTTATGTGTCTAATAATTCTGCTCTTTACTATCATTTCACTCAATTTGCCTGGTACTGAAGTTAGCCTTAGTGGCCTGTAATTGCCGGGAGCATCTCTGGAGCCTTTTAAAAACATTGGTGTCATATTAGCTATACTCCAGACATCTGGTATGGAAGCTGATTTAAAGGATAGGTTACATACCACAGTTAGTTAGTAGTACTGCAATTTCACATTTGAGTTTCTTCAGAACTCTTGGGTGAATACCATCTGGTTCTGGTGACTTATTGCTGTTTAATTTATCAATTTGTTCCAAAACCTCCTTACTGGTCCTTACTGAATACAGTCAAGTCATGATCAGTGCCCCAGAGCAACCACGAACATCCAGTCCAGTGATCAGTTCATCTTTATCCACCACAAGGAGGCCCACAATAGAGTCACCCCTAGTTGGGCACTTTGCATTAGAAAAGTATTTATAATTTTTCAAAATCTCCAAGGATGATTTACTCCTGGCTACAGGAGACCTCCCCATCTGTCTCCCAGTAGGAAGTCCCCCGTGCTAATCTAATTTCTTCCCACAAGTCACAGACAGGTGCAAAAGGAGAAACGTTTCCTGCTCTCTGGTTTGGATTCAGTGAACTGTGCCAGCCCCTCACCGGCTCACCTGCTGGGCTGTGTGAATTAGCAGATTGATCCCTATCCATTCAAGGTCCTGGGGTTCTCCATAACCAAGAACATAAAACAGGTAATGATGTGTCTAATGTGGGGATTCTCAAACTTCACTGCACTCCGACTCCCTTCTGACAACAAAAATTACTAAACGACGCCAGGAGGGGAGACTGAAGCCTGAGCCCTCCCGAGCCCCACCGCTCCAGGTGTGGGGGGAAAGCCAAAGCCCGAGCCCCATCGCCCTGCGTGGGGAGGCGAAAATCAAAGCCCAAGGGCTTCAGCCCCAGACGTGGGGCCTGCAACCTGAGCCTGACTGTCCAGGGCTGAAGCCCTCAAGCTTTGGATTCAACCTCAGGCAGTGGAGCTTGGGCTTCTGCTTTGGGCCCCATGCCCCAGCAAATCTAAGCTAGCCCTGGTGACCCCATTACAATGGGGTTGCAACCCACTTTGGGGTCCTGGCCCACAGTTTGAGAACCGCTGGTCTAATGTAAAGTGCCACCCTGCCCACCACTTTTATCCTCTCTCCCCTATCTCAATGGGTTGTAACCAGTGACATTAACATTCCAGTCATACACATCGTCCCACCGGGTTTCCCCATTTCCCCACCCCAGGGAGAATTTCCAGCTCCTCTTCCTTATTGCCCAGGTTCCAGTGCCAAGAGCAGTGTTGCTTCCGTTCACGAGAGATGTCTTGCAGGGCACATACACTGCACCACAGCATTCCTCTTCGTCCACACTTGGGTTACTGCAGGTTGGGTTATCTATAAGCCAGGGAGAGACTCCATCTTACGTGTTCCTTGCTTCCCTCCATTGGAAGCTGCCGGGGGAGAAAGAGAAAGTGTCCCTAGGGCTGAGGCAGAATGAGATTGCTGGCATTGCAGCATGGGATTGCTGGCGTTGCAGCATGCTCTCCAGGAACCTTCAAGCCTTCCCTATCTGCTCTGCAGCATCAGAACAGCAGAGCCTGGATTGGAGCAAGGGAACGGCCTCTTTTCCCACAGAATCCTTCCCTCAGGCCCAGAGGATTTAGAGCAGAAAGTCCTGTGGGAGTTAATGTTTCTCTAAAAAAAGTGGTGCAGCTTCTTGACTACACAATGCAAAGTGATCTGTTTGTAGAGATGCATAACGCCCTGTAGTGATTTCTCTGAGAAGATTCCCCTGAGCAGTTGTGGGAGGCAGGACCTTATTCCTTACCTCTCAAGATAGGGCTGTGTGAGAGCTTGTAGAGAGCCAGAGGCAGCTTTCTAGAGGGTTCATTCAAAAATTCCCTATGGAACCTAGGGGCTGCGGCCTACAGCAGGAAGGAGCCAGGTGGTTGTTGGAATGACTCTAGGT
>NW_020691439.1:2250-3716 GCF_002925995.2 Terrapene triunguis
TAAGGGTATGTCTACACTACGGGATTAATCCGAATTTAGATAATTCGAATTTGGGAAACAGGTTGTATAAATTCGATTGCGCGCGGCCACACTAAGCACATTAATTCGGTTTTTAACCACATTAATTCGGTGGTGTGCGGCCACACTACCCCATTAATTTAACCACATTAATTCGGTGGTGTGCGGCCACACTAACCCTAATTCGAATTAACAAAATCGATTTTGGCGCTACTCCGCTCGTCGAGGTGGAGTACAGAAATCGATTTTAAGTGCCCTTTAATTCGAATTAACTGGCTCTGTAGTGTGGACGGGTGAAGGGTTAATTCGGATTAACGCAGCTAAATCCGAATTAAAGTCGTAGTGTAGACCAGGCCTTAGTGTAGATGGGCTGGAAAACAGATATGGCATTAGGGAGGTTGCCCACTCAGCCCATGCACAGGAGGATCCATTGCAGCTCACGTCCTCCCGCTTGTCGCAGCCCAGAGGAATGCATGACACTGAGCCTGAACTCTGTGACTACATTAGTCACCAACAAGTGAGTGTGGCAGGAGAGGACACATAACATAAGCTCTGGGATCTGAAGAGAGGTCTCTGGAGCCTCGGGATGTGCAGGTTTGGAGACATGTGGCTCCTACCTAGTCCAAAGTAACCTGCCGTGCTCCCTGACAAGAGCCATATTAACAGGCAACACTGCGACTGACCCCCATGCCTCTCTATTTCCTTGGCCACATGTATTGTGTCCTTTTTCTGGTGGCTAGTCCAAAAAAAAAGAAGAAGAGCTCACTACTGCTACCACCTCAGGGATTTGTTGGCTTGAGATCATGTTGATAGAGGCATGCAATAGTGACAGAAACTGGGATGTCAAGCCCCTAGAGTGACTTCTTACCTTTATAGACCTGCCCTTTCATCGTACAAGGCTATTTTAAAGTTGAGTGTGATAGTAAAGAGACCCATTTTCAACCCTTCACCACACAAGACAAAGCCCGCAGTATTCATCATTAACTATTTATTTCTACGCTCCTGGCTCCCAAACTGTTTTTCCTCCTTACTGCCACCAGCCACCTTCGCGTTCTCCCTCTTCTCTCCCCAGCTCTGCTCACTTGATTGCAGCAGCTCAGCGGATGCTCCAGCTTTACTCTTTCACTTCCATTCTTCTTCACTTCTGTGGATGGCTGTATTTGCCATTGAGCAGCATGAGTCCTCTGTCTAGGCACGCAGGCCCAGCAGCTAAAGCCAAAGCCCCACTGAGAGCAGTGCGAAATTAGCTTAGTGTGTCAGGAGTGGAGGCTTGGCCCATGGGGACCCCAGGCACTGCAGCTGCTGCCACCTACATGGTGAATCCTCCAACCCATCGCCAAACAGCTCTTCCACATTCTGAAAACTGGCCTCACTGGCTGACTCTCTAGGAGCATAGAAACCCTTTGTTAGAGCAGGAGAGTCTCTTCAATGCAGCTCTCTTTCCACGG
>NW_020691440.1:0-5213 GCF_002925995.2 Terrapene triunguis
GACAACCCAAGGCCCCACCCACATCCCAAGGGAAACCCCAGACGCCTTCTCACCCCACCACACCAGTCTCCATCAACCAACATCGCCCCGGTGATACCTTAGCAGGGCGATGTTTTAAATGTAATGAACTGGGGCATATAAAGGCTCACTGCCCCAAGAACCCCAACCGATTACAGTTCATTACACCCCAATCACACCAAAGAACCCCAGACCCAGATGCCTCTCTCATACCCTCGGAGCGAAGGGAAACCTTGAGAGTGGGCGGAAAGAAGGTTATCGCTTGGAGGGACACTGGGGCACAAGTGTCAACTATCCACCAATCCCTAGTGGACCCCAAACTCATCAACCCGGAGGCTACAGTGACAATTCAACCCTTCGTGTCACAGTCTGTAACCTTGCCTACAGCCCAGTTGCATGTCCAGTACAAGGGCTGGGCAGGAATGTGGACTTTTGCAGTCTATGACAATTATCCCATCCCCATGCTGCTGGGGGAAGACTTGGCCAACCATGTGAAGCTAGCCAAGAGGGTGGGAATAGTCACCCGCAGCCAGGCTAAGCAAGCTTTCACCCCCATCCCTGTTCCTGAGCCGTCCACCAGAGCCCCGTCGGTGTTACCGGAGACCCAAACACAGGTGGTGGAACCGGATCCCCTGCCAACGACTGCAACAGCCGTAGTGGATCCAATCCCAGAGACCCAGCCAAAGCCAGTCCCAGAACCGGAACTGGCAACGCAACCAGCACCAGAACCATTGCCGGCACTGAGTCCAGCGCTTGCAAACCCGTCTACAACTCCAATGCCAGAGGGCACCAGCGAGCCTGAACTGGCGGAAGCAGCAGATAACCCTACCCAAGAGGCTCAGCCAGAGCCTGAGATCCCACATAGTGCACCAGCGGACAGCGGTTAACAGTCAATGGAAACAGCCCCAGCACCTGCATCGCTTCCAGAGGGACCAAGCCACAGTCCACAGTCCAAGGAGGAACTGATGTCTCCAGCATCAAGGGAGCAGTTCCAGGCCGAGCAGGAAGCAGATGACAGCCTTCAGAAAGCTTGGGCGGCGGTGCGGAGCACCCCACCGCCTCTCAGCTCTTCTAACCGATCCCGGTTTGTTGTAGAAAAAGGACTTTTATACAAGGAGACTCTTTCTGGTGGGCACCAGGAAGACTGGCATCCTCAAAGACAGTTGGTAGTTCCCACTAAGTATCGAGTAAAGCTCTTGAGCTTAGCCCATGATCATCCCAGTGGCCATTCTGGGGTGAACAGAACCAAAGACCGGTTGGGGAAGTCCTTCCACTGGGAGGGAATGGGCAAGGACGTTGCTAATTATGTCCGGTCTTGTGAGGTGTGCCAACGAGTGGGAAAGCCCCAAGACCAGGTTAAAGCCCCTCTCCAGTCACTACCCATAATTGAGGTCCCATTTCAGCGAGTAGCTGTGGATATTCTGGGTCCTTTCCCAAAGAAGACACCCAGAGGAAAGCAGTACGTACTGACTTTCATGGATTTTGCTACCCGATGGCCGGAAGCTGTACCCTTAAGCAACACCAAGACTAAAAGTGTGTGCCAGGCATTAGCAGACATTTTTGCCAGGGTAGGTTGGCCCTCCGACATCCTTACAGATTCGGGAACTAATTTCCTGGCAGGGAACATGAAAAACCTGTGGGAAGCTCATGGGGTGAATCACTTGGTTGCCACCCCTCATCACCATCAAACCAATGGTCTGGTGGAGAGGTTTAATGGAACTTTGGGGGCCATGATACGTAAATTCGTAAATGAACACTCCAATGATTGGGACCTAGTGTTGCAGCAGTTGCTTTTTGCCTACAGGGCTGTACCACATCCCAGTTTAGGGTTTTCACCATTTGAACTTGTGTATGGCCGCGAGGTTAAGGGGCCATTACAGTTGGTGAAGCAGCAATGGGAGGGGTTTACGCCTTCTCCAGGAACTAACATTCTAGACTTTGTAAGCAACCTACAAAACACCCTCCGACACTCTTTAGCCCTTGCTAAAGAAAACCTAAAGAATGCTCAGGAAGAGCAAAAGGCCTGGTATGATAAACATTCCAGAGAACGGTCCTTCAAAGTAGGAGACCAAGTCATGGTCTTAAAGGCGCTCCAGGCCCATAAAATGGAAGCGTCGTGGGAAGGACCATTCACGGTCCAGGAGCGCCTAGGAGCTGTTAACTATCTCCTAGCCTCCCCCACCTCCAAAATAAAGCCTAAGGTATACCATGTTAATTCTCTTAAGCCCTTTTATTCCAGAGAATTAAACGTTTGCCAGTTTACAGCCCAGGAAACAGATGACGCGGAGTGGCCTGCAGGTGTCTACTACGAAGGAACAAGGAATGGTGGCGTGGAAGAGGTGAACCTCTCCACGACCCTGGGACGTCTGCAGCGACAGCAGATCAAGGAGCTGTGCACAAGCTTTGCACCGATTTTCTCAGCCACTCCAGGACGGACCGAACGGGCATACCACTCCATTGACACAGGTAATGCTCACCCAATTAGAACCCCACCCTACCGGGAGTCACCTCATGCCCAAGCTGCTATACAAAGGGAGATCCAGGACATGCTACAGATGGGTATAATCCGCCCCTCTACCAGTGCATGGGCATCTCCAGTGGTTCTAGTTCCCAAACCAGATGGGGAAATACGCTTTTGCGTGGACTACCGTAAGCTAAATGCTGTAACTCGTCCTGACAACTATCCAATGCCACGCACAGATGAGCTATTGGAAAAATTGGGACATGCCCAATTCATCTCTACTTTAGACTTAACCAAAGGGTACTGGCAAGTACCACTAGATGAACCCGCTAAGGAAAGGTCCGCCTTCGTCACCCAGGCAGGGGTGTATGAATTCAATGTACTCCCTTTCGGTTTGCGAAATGCACCCGCCACCTTCCAAAGACTTGTAGATGGTCTCTTAGCGGGATTGGGAGAATCTGCAGTTGCCTACCTCGATGATGTGGCCATTTTTTCTGATTCATGGACAGAACACCTGGAGCACCTGGGAAAAGTCTTCGAGCGCATCCGACAGGCAGGACTAACTGTTAAGGCTAAAAAGTGTCAAATAGGCCAAAACAGAGTGACGTACCTGGGGCACCAGGTGGGTCAAGGAACTATAAATCCCCTACAGGCCAAAGTGGATACTATCCAAAAGTGGCCGGTTCCAAAGTCAAAGAAACAGGTCCAATCCTTCTTAGGCTTGGCCGGATATTATAGGTGATTTGTACCACACTACAGCCAAATCGCCGCCCCGCTGACAGACCTAACCAGAAAGAAACAGCCAAATGCAGTTCAGTGGACTGATAAGTGTCAAAAGGCCTTTAACCAGCTTAAGGCAACCCTCATGTCTGACCCTGTGCTAAGGGCCCCAGACTTTGACAAACCGTTCCTAGTAACCACAGATGCGTCCGAGCGAGGCGTGGGAGCAGTTTTAATGCAGGAAGGACCGGATCAAGAATTCCATCCTGTCGTGTTTCTCAGCAAGAAACTGTCTGAGAGGGAAAGCCACTGGTCAATCAGCGAAAAGGAATGCTACGCCATTGTGTACGCGCTGGAAAAGCTACGCCCATATGTTTGGGGACGGCGTTTCCAACTACAAACAGACCATGCTGCGCTACAGTGGCTTCATACCGCCAAGGGAAATAACAAAAAACTTCTTCGATGGAGTTTAGCTCTCCAAGATTTTGATTTTGAAATACAACACATTTCGGGAGCTTCTAACAAAGTGGCTGATGCACTCTCCCGGGAAAGTTTCCCAGAGTTAACTGGTTAACAATTGTTCTTGGAATAAAACATATTGTTAGTTTTTATATAATCAGTAGTATGTCTAAAGGTACATGTGTCTTATTAACTCTGTTTTCTCCTAGAACTCCAGGAAGAAATCACAGCCAGTGTGGAACCGAACGTCCAACACTATCTGTGATTTGGGGGGCGTGTCATAACTATAAAGGGAAGGGTAACAGCTCTCAGTGTATAGAGACTCCAAATCCTTTTACCTGTAAAGGGTTAAGAGGCTCGGGTAACCTGGCTGACGCCTGACCCGAAGGACCAATAAGGAGACAAGATACTTTCAAATCTTGGGGGGGGAAAGGTTTGTGTGTGTGCTCTTTGTTTTAGGGGTGGTTCGCTCTTGGGACTGAGAGGGACCAGACATCAATCCAGGTTCTCCCCATCTTTCTAAACAAGTCTCTCCTATTTCAAACTAGTAAGTAAAACGACAGCAAGGCGTCTTAGATTTACTTTGTTTTCTCAACTTGTAAATGTACCTTTTTACCAGAGTGTGTATCTTTGTTTGCTGTACTTTGAACCTAAGACAGAGGGGGGTCCTCTGAGCTCTTTAAGTTTGATTACCCTGTAAAGTTATTCTCCATACTGATTTTACAGAGATGATTTTTACCTTTTTCTTTAATTAAAAGCCTTCTTTTTTTAAGAACCAGATTGATTTCTCCTTGTTTTAAGATCCAAGGGGGTTTGGATCTGTATTCACCAGGAGTTGGTGAAAGGAGGGTGGGAGGAAGGAGGGGGGATGGTTAATTTCTCCTTGTTTTAAGATCCAAGGGGGTTTGGATCTGTGTTCACCAGGGAATTGGTGAAAGGTTTCTCAAGGCTTCCCAGGGAGGGAATTCTTGTGATGGTGGCAGCGGACCAAAGCTAACCTGGTAGATAAGCTTAGAAGTTTTCATGCAGGCCCCTACATTTGTACCCTAAAGTTCAAAGTGGGGATACAGTCTTGACATGGTGGCACAGCGGTGGAGATCGTTTTAGACCCAAAAGCCAGTAAGAGATTTTTTTTCCCCTTCTAGCTGCTTGGAGAGCAGAGCTGAAGGTAGATGCATATCTTATCTCTCCTTGCCTGAGGGCAGAGGTGTTAAGTTTTTCTTAACGAGGTCCTTTGTTAAGAGAAGGGTTCAAAGGGAGCAAACTTTGACTGACTGGTAAAGATAATTTACAAGTTGAATTGTTTTTATTTCTTTTTACATCCTCGGAAGTAGCTAGTTAGAAAGTCTCTGTTAACTCAGCAGCAGCCAGAGCTAAGTACATCCCAGTTTCAGTCAACTGCAGAGGGGTGTGACCCAGCACAAGAAAACAGGAAAATGACTACCAAAGAAGAAAAAGCTAAAGAGGAGGCCCACAAGAGAGCTATGGAGCTGAAAGAAAAAGAGATAGAGCTGAGAGACAGAGAAGAGAAAGCCAAAGAGGGGGCCCACAAGAG
>NW_020691440.1:5223-5970 GCF_002925995.2 Terrapene triunguis
CAAGAGAGAGATGGAGCTGAGAGACAGAGAAGAGAAAGCCAAAGAGGAGGCCCACAAGAGAGAGATGGAGCTGAAAGAAAAAGAGATGGAGCTGGAAAAAGCCAAAGAGGAGGCGAGAGAAAAAGAAAGGAAGCATGAACTGGAAGCAGCAAGGGCTAAGCAGGATGCATCAGACCATCCTAGCAACTCCTCTCCAGGTACCACTTCCCATCCCAGGAAATTCCCCACCTACAAGGCAGGCGATGATACTGAGGCCTTCTTAGAAAATTTTGAAAGGGCCTGCCTTGGATACAGCATCCCTCCACCCCAGTACATGGTAGAGCTGAGACCGCAGCTCAGTGGACCCTTAGCAGAGGTGGCAGCTGAAATGCCTAAGGAACACATGAACAGTTATGAACTTTTTAAAAACAAGGCCAGAATCAGAATGGGGCTAACACCTGAGCATGCCCGTCGGCGGTTCAGAGCCCTAAGGTGGAAACCTGATGTGTCATTTACCCGACATGCCTACCACATTGGAAAAAATTGGGATGCCTGGATATCAGGAGCAAATGTTATATCTACGGAAGAGTTGCCCTTCCTATTGCAAATGGAGCAGTTTTTAGAGGGTGTTCCTGAGGAAATAGAAAGGTACATCCTAGATGGGAAGCCCAAAACTGTAACCGAGGCGGGGGAGATTGGAGCCAAATGGGTGGAGGTGACAGAAAAGAAAAAAGCTAGTAGCAGTTGGAGCGAATATCAGAAGGGGCA
>NW_020691441.1:0-1138 GCF_002925995.2 Terrapene triunguis
CTCTGGAACCATAGCATGGACATTTCTTGTTCAGGTAAGTGGCGAACCGGTGTGTGGTTGGTGTCCCCCACCGCCTGAATAGATCATGAAGTACAACTGGGTCTAGTTCTCACTCGTGGTCATGTGGGAATTTGCAACTGAGACTGTCCGCCATCAAGTTCTATGTAGCCAGGAGGTAGGCTGCTGACAGTGTAATGTCATTGGATATACACCAGTTCCATGGTCTCATCACTTGCGTGCAGAGGGAGGAAGACCAGGCTCCCCCTTGTCAATTTAGGTAGAACATACAGGCAACGTTCTCTGTTAGGACTTTTATATGTGACCCTTTGATCAGATGGAGGAAGTTGGTGCAGGCATCCCTGACTGCCCTTAGCTCAAGGAGATTGATGTGGAGAGATATCGCCACGGGTTACCATTTTCCTTGTGTTTTGAGGTTTTTCAGATGTGCACCCCATCCTGTGAGTGATGCGTCAGTATTGAGGAGCAATGATGGAGGTTTTTGCATGAAGGGGATCCCTTTGCAAATGGTGGCTGGGTCTTTCCACCAGTCTAGGGAGATTTTGACCCTGGTGGGTAGTGACAGCGGTTTGTCTAGTCCAGGGGTTCTCAAACATGCAGCCTGCAGAGTTATTTCCTGTGGCCTGTCATAGGCGCCGACTCCACCGGCAGCCAAGCTTCCCTTTCCCCCCACCCCCCTTCTCTCCCCCGGAGCGCACCGTGTCTCCACTCCTCCGCCTACTTCCCAGCACTTCCCACTGCCAAACAGATGCTTAGGACTTTCCAGGAGGGAGGGGGGAGGAACAGGGATGCGGCACGCTCAGGGTAGGAGGCGGAGAAGAGACGGGGCAGGGCCAGGGCCTCATGGACTAGACGAGCAGTCCGAGATATGAAGTTCAGCTGTGAGTAGTTGGGAAGAATATTTGTTAAAAGTGGCAATGTATTTTGTATGAATAGTTACTTTAAAAAGTTCCTGCCATTACAGCTATATTGATAGACTGTTAGTGTAGATCATCATCAGTGTTACTGACCACATAAGGAATAATTACAGGTGTTTGTATTTTATTAAAACCCCTCTTCGCATTACAGTTTTTAAAAAGTTAATACATTAATAGCATACTCTATTACTCTTCATTTTTTA
>NW_020691442.1:0-420 GCF_002925995.2 Terrapene triunguis
CCCCCCCCCGCCCCCGGGAAAGAGCAGCCTAAAAATAGCCTGAGTCTCAGAGGTCAGTTTATTGAGGCGCAGTGAGTCTCTTTATTGCAAATGACTCTTCCTCCTCCTCCTCCTCCTCCATCCCCTCCTCCTCCTTCTCCATCCCCTCCCAGCGCTCCAAGAGAACCCAGGAGTCCTGGCTCCCAGCCCCCCCTGCTCTAACCACCAGCCCCCACTCCCTGCCCAGAGCCAGAGAGAACCCAGGAGTCCTGGCTCCCGGCCCTGCTCTAACCACCAGCCCCCACTCCCCTCCCAGAGCTCAGAGAGAACCCAGGAGTCCTGGCTCCCAGCCCTGCTCTAACCACCAGCCCCCACTCCCCTCCCAGAGCTCAGAGAGAACCCAGGAGTCCTGGCTGAAGAACCAGGGAGAGATCCGGGGGG
>NW_020691442.1:430-4133 GCF_002925995.2 Terrapene triunguis
CATTACGGTAGCGCTGGGTGCGGTACATCACGATTGCTATTTATTAGATGCGTTACGGTAGCGCTAGGTGCGGTACAAACCCATACGGGCGTTCTTAGCAGAGCTGTGGAAGGAAACGCCCCTCCCCCCCCCCACACACACACGTTGCCCCTTTCGAGGACCGTCAGGGACCCCCTGCAGAACGGCCCCCCCTTGCATTTCAGTGCTGCCCCAGTGCCCCCCAAAAGCCAGGGAACAGGACTGGACCCAAGCCCCACAAGCCAGGTCAGACCCACGCGCAGACCAGGAGAGGCCTCGTCCTTGGGCCTGCGTCACGCCAAGATCCCTGCATGAGCTGGAGCCGCCGTGGGGCAGGGCAGGGACGGGGTCTGTGTTAGCAACCTCAGGGATTTTGGGGGCTGTGGGGGGAGAACTGCAAGGAGAATCGCCCCCCACCCCACTCCCTGCAGCATAGCGCCCCCTAGCGCCACACTGGGGCATCAGGGGAGAGCCCCCACCCCGCTCCCTGCAGCAAAGCAGCCTGTAGCGCCGCGCTGGGGCATCGGGGCCAGCTGGGGAATTGGCCCCATTGACTACAGTGGCGCTATGGCCGATTGACCCAGCGGGGGGGTTGCTATAAGGGTGGCTGTGCTGAGACAGTAAGCCATGGGAATACGGGGCGGGGGGAAGGACCAGAGATTTCAGGACAGGACTGGGCATGGAGGCCCCTTTCAGGAGACCCTACAATAACCAAGCAATGCACGCGGCCCCCAGCCCGCCCGAGAGACCCTACAATAACACGGCCGTTCTGCCTTAGCTGCGGGAGGGGGTCCCCTAGCTTGGCTGGAAGCCCCCTCAGACCTCGCTGTCGAAGGCCTTGACGAGAACCCGCTGGGAGTCGGCCGCCAGCTCCTCCAGGCACAGGCTGAGCATGGAGTAGGTGGTGTGGAAGGAGATGCCCCCGGAGGCCAGCGCCCCGTAGATGGGGATCCGGTGGAAGAAGAAGTTGACCACCACCAAGCCCCCGCCGGTGGCCTTCCCCAGCAGCCCGATCACCACCTCCTTGTTGATGCTGCGCCCGAGCACGCTGCGCACCTCGGCCCGCAGCGCCTCCAGCGGCTTCCCGGCCCTCTCCGCCAGCCGGGCCAGGGAGGCCGCGTCCAGCCCGAAATCCTGCCGGTAGGTGGCCAGCTTCCTCAGCAGGATGGAGACGTCGCAGGTGAAGGCCAGCCCCGGCAAGGGCACGGCGGCCACCAGGCTGGAGACCAAGGCCACCTTCCAGACCTCCTGGTGCAGCAGCTGCCGCTTCTTCTCGATGATGGCCCCCGAGAGGTTGGGCAGGGAGAGGAGGAAGGCGTGACGCTTGTGCCCGGGCAGCTCTCGCTCCAAGGTGTCCTCGAAGGCCTGGAAGTCGTATTTCTCCATCTCGAAGCTGCTGAGGAGGAAGACTTTGGCGTCGCCCAGCCCAGCCTGGCCCAGCCGTTCCCGGCAGTCCCTCCTGATCTCCTCCAGCACCTCCTCTTCCTCGGGCGGGTTCTTCCTCCTCCGCGTGGCCTCCAGGTCATTGTCTACCTTGGCGCGCACAAAGTAGAAGCGTTTGCCTTGCTCCACGATGGCCCGGGCCAGGCGGACGTGGTTCTCCTTGAACCTCTCCGAGGCCAGGATGATGAAGAAGTCGTAGCGAGTGAAATCCACGGCCTCGAGGTAGCGGTCGGCCCGGAAGCTGGGCGTGCCAATGCCCGGCAGGTCCCACAGCGTCACGTTGGGGTAGCCAGGGTAGGGGTAGGCCGTGGGCTGGGCCGTGGTCTCGGTCACGCCGGTCTGGGCCGCCCCCTCGTCCTCGTCGCTCAGGCCTCGCAGGGCGTTGACGAAGGTGGACTTACCGGCCCCCGACTCCCCGGTGACGGCCACATCCAGCCGGGCGTTCCACAGGGTCTCCAGGCTGCACTGGACCCGGGTCACCACCTCCGCCAGGCCGCCCAGCTCGTAGGCCTCCTGGATCTCAGCCACCTCCCGCTCGCTGATCTGCTCAAAGCCGGAGAGCGTCGGGCGCAGCACCCTGCGGGCACAGTGGGCGTGAGACAATGGGGGCACCAGGGGGCACGGGGGCGTGAGACAATGGGGGGCACGGGTGGGGGGGGGGGGAGCGGGAGGTGCTGGGGGGGACTGAACAGAGTAAGAAAGGACCGGGAAGTATGGGGCGGGAGTGGGGAGGAGGCAGAGCAGGGGAGACACGGGATGAGGAGTGGGGGGGACCAGTGAGGGTGAGACATGGAGGGACAGGCTGGGTGTTGGGGATTCTGGGAGACCCTACAATAACAAACCACCTGAGACCCTATAAAATGAACCCACCAAAAGACCCTACAATAATAAAGCACTGCATGGAGCCCTCCAAAGAGACCCTACAATATCACCTCACCTGAGGCCCTTCCGCCCGCAGCAACCATACTCGTCTCCCTAAGAAACCCCACAATAACAAACCAGCCCTACCTCTCCCGAGCATCCCCACAACAGCGGCCCGCCTGAGAGACCCTACAATAAACAAGCCGCACCTCTCGTACACCCTGACGTCTCCCACCAGAGCCTGGCGCAGCAGGGGACCATCCAGCTCTTGGGGCTCATGCCCGGAGACGAGGAAGATGACAGGCGGGGGCTCCCCGAGGCCATGGGCCGCCAGGGACTGGGTGCAGGCGGCCCGGAGGGCGTCAAGGGCCCGGGCCCGGTCGTAGCGCTCTCCCAGGAGCCGCCGGAGGGTGTGCAGGTCCAGGTCGGCCTTGGTGCGGGCGAAATGCACCGTCTTGCCGGCGCTGCGGGCCTCCTGGGCCAGGCGGGCATGGCTGGCACCGAATAGCCCGTCAGTGGCCAGGAGCACCACGTCCCCCTCGGCCAGCCAGCGCTCCGGCCCCTCACCCTCTGTCAGGGGCAGCTCCCAGAGCAGCAGGTTGGGCTGGGCCGGGTCGGGGTACAGCACGGGCCCCCCGGAGCTCGCCGGGGCCCCCAGCGGGGCCGCGCGGGCGTCGTCCTCCGCCAGGCCCCGGGCGGCATTGAGCAGGGCCGACTTGCCGCAGCCCGGCGCCCCCACGATCACCACCGAGACGTCGCCCCGGTCCGGGGAGCCCGGCGAGGTGTCCACCGGGGGCTGCGGGAGCATTTCGGGGCCTGGGGCTTCGTTCATCTGGGTGCTGCGGAGACAGAAGGCGAAGTGATTGTCGGGGGGGGGGGGGGGGCCCCCGGGGGGGGGCCCTCACCCCGGCGCCCCCCCCCCCCCCCGCCCCTGCCCCACCCCGCCCTGATCCCAGCCCACCCCAATACCCCAGCCCCCTCTTGAACCAGATGGAGAGGTGTGCACAGGGACAGATAAACCGAGGGGGGTACATTGGGGGTGCACGGGGACAGACAGACAGAGGAGAGTGCAGGGGGATGGATCGGGGGTGCATGGGCAGGGGGCGAAGGGGGACAGAGGGGGTGCATAGGGTGGATTGGGAGGTGCAGGGGGACGGATCGGGAGGTGCATGGGGATGGATCGGGGGGGTGCATGGGGCGACTAGAGGGGCGCAGGGGGATGGATCAGGGAGTGCATGGGGCAGACAGAGGGGGTGCAGGGGACAGATCGGGGGGTGCAGGGGAATGCATGGGGAGGCGCAGGAAGCGGGGCAGGGGGTGCAGGGGACGGGGCGGGGGGCAAAGGGGGACAGATTGGGGTGCATGGGGCGGATCGGGGGGG
>NW_020691443.1:0-2132 GCF_002925995.2 Terrapene triunguis
CCGGACTCCTGGGTCCCCGGCGCTGCCTGTGGGGCTGGGGGGCAGCGGGGGGAGAAGGGCTCAGATGCTCCCCTGCCCAGGCGGGATCGGCCTGCGGAACTCCCCGCTGCAGCGCGCCGCGGCCGGCAATAGGGAGTCCGGCGGCCGGGCCGTTTACACTGACAAGGCGCGAATCCGGAGTCGTCGTCGTCCGTCCGTCCCCCCGCCCCCCCCCCCCCCCCCCCCCCCCCGTGCCGGGGCCTCTCCTGCCGTCGCCTTATGAAGAACTTTCTCAGTCCTCGGAAGCCTCCGGGCCTGGCCGCTGCCCGGGGCTGGGGCTGAAGCCACCGAACGGAGCCGGGAGCCGGTTTCATCAACTTAAGCCGCCCGGCCACGGCCACGTAATGCTACAAATACAGACACACACAGACACACACACACACAGACACCCCCCCCCCCAGCATACAAATGCCTCCCAGGGAAGGTTTGACCAGTGTCATCCCGTCCCTAGGAGCCGGACTGACTGGCAGGCCCCTGGCTGGGAGAGTTGGTCCCTGTGCTCAGACAGATGAGGCGGAAACCCACACATCTGTGCAGTGCCCTTGGCTTGCCCAGTCGCTGCCCTGGGGGCATGGCAGCCTAGATGCTCTCCCCAGAGATGGCAGTTCTGTATCTGGAACCAAAAAAAGGAGGAGTCCTTGTGGCCCCCTAGAGACTAACACATTTATTTGGGCATAAGCTTTCGTGGGCTAGAACCCACTTCATCAGATGCATGAAGTGAAAAATACAGGAGCAGGTATAAATACGTGAAAGGATGTGGGTGCTTTACCCAGTGTTAAGTCAGTCTAATGAGATAAATCAATTAACAGCAGGATACCAAGGGAGGAGAAATAACTTTTGAAGTGGTTGGTGAGAGGCCCATTACAGACAGTTGACAAGAAGGTGTGAGTAACAGTAGGAGGAAATTAGCATTGGGGAAATTAAGTTTAGGTTTTGTAATGACCCAACCACTCCCAGTCTTTATTCAGGCCTAATCTGATGGTATCTAGTTTGCAAATTAATTCCAGTTCTGCAGCTTCACATTGGAGTCTGTTTTTGAAGTTTTTTTGTTGAAGAATTGCCACTTTGAGGTCTGTTACTGAGTGACCAGAGCGGTTGAAGTGTTCTCCTACTGGTTTTTGAATGTTATGATTCCTGACATCAGATTTGTGTCCATTTATTCTGTTGCAGAGGGACTGTCTGGTTTGGCCAATGTACATGGCAGAGGGGCATTGCTGGCACATGATGGCATATATCATGTTCAGTTCAGGATGGTCTCAGGTCATCTTACAGAGATAGTTGCTTAATACAAGTAATTCAGTGTTGCCTTGGGCTGTTTGTTTAAAAGGGGTTGGCCTTTAAAACCTGTTCCTATGATTTGATTAGGCCAAATGTCTAAATATTTACAGTTTGTTTCCGGATCAGCTGCATTGAGTCCCAATCCCAGCTCACTGAGGGGAGTGGGAGCCAGGAGATCAAGACCCCCTGTGTGAGCTTGGGCCAGCCACTCTGTCTCAGCGTCCCACCTGTTAAATGGGGCGCCAGCCTCTGCCCCACAGGAGAATGGGGAAGGTAAACCTAATGTTTGTGAAGCGCTCCGATACTTCTGTGCTGGAGATGCAGTAGTCGCTTGTTGGCAGCAACACTTTGCAAGAGCACCCACCGCTTACCTGCAACATTTCCCCTGGGAATACTTTCCCTGCTGTGAATTGTCCGCTCGGTAACAGCAATGTAGCCGCTGCATTAGAGCAACATTTATGACATTGTGATGTCACATCCTCTGCTTATTTGCATCATCTTTTTGTGGCAAACCCAGACAAAATGCCAAGCAATTTCTCACCGAAAGAAAAAGTACAGATTATCCACGACTGTGGCGCTCTGGGGGCTCCGCAAATCCAAGTTGCAGCCAAGTGGGAGTTGCACAGGTTGGCTGTATGTGTAATGTGGAAGCAGAAGGATAAGCACGAAGACGGACAGTCAAATAGCAGCTGGAAGCGTGGGCATGAAGGGAAACGCGGCTGCTGTCGACTACTCTCGTTATATGGTTCCAGGAGAAGATGGCGCAGAGAGGACTACCTGCTGGACCCGCAATCGAGGACAAACCCCTTCAGCTT
>NW_020691444.1:0-722 GCF_002925995.2 Terrapene triunguis
CACACACACACACACACACACACCCATACAAGTGCACACCCCGCGTACACACACACACACAACCCCGTACATGTGCACACCCTGCGTACACACACACGTACGAGTGTACACCCCGCGTACACACACACATACAAGTGCACACCCTGCGTACACACACTCACACCCCATACGAGTGCACACCCCTGCTTACACACACACGCATGTGCGTACACCCCCCATATGATTGCACACCCCGCTTACACACGCACCACACGTGAGCACGCCCTGCAGCCACACCCACCCACATACACCCATACAAGTGCACACCCCCACTTACACACACCCCCATGCATGTGCGCACACCCCGCTTACACACCCAGCAGCCACACCCACCCACATACACCCCCCCACACACCCTCACGTAGATAGATAGATAGATAGATGGGGTGGATGGGGATAGATAGATAGATAGATAGATAGATAGATAGATAGATAGTGTGTGTGGGGATAGATAGAGATAGATAGATAGATAGATAGATGGTGTGTGTGGGGATGGATGGGGATAGATAGATAGATAGATAGAGGGGGTGTATGGGGATAGATAGATAGATAGATAGATAGATAGATAGATAGATAGATGGTGTGTGTGGGGATGGATGGGGATAGATAGATAGATAGATAGATAGATAGATAGATGGGGTGTATGGGGATAGATAGATAGATAGATAGATAGATAGATAGAT
>NW_020691444.1:822-1525 GCF_002925995.2 Terrapene triunguis
GATAGATAGATAGATAGATAGATAGATAGATAGATAGAGGGGGTGTATGGGGAGAGATAGATAGATAGATAGATAGATAGATAGAGGGGGTGGCTGGGGATAGATAGACAGGTGTGGATGGGGAGGGACAGACAGACAGGCAATTGCAGATGGGGACGGAAACGTAGCTAGCTCGCTGGAGTCTCTATGGGGAGAGCCAGGCCCCAGTCTGACCCGAGGGGGGACTTTCCTGCCCAGGGGCTCCCTGGCAGCGGGCTCTGGCTGTCTCAGCCGGGGGCCCGGGGGCCCGCGGGCTGGGAGCTCGGCAGCTGGCATGGCCAGGAGCAGAGGGCAGGGAGACGGGGACGCCCAGGGCCTGGGCACCAGAGGCTGTGCCCATGTGTCGGTGCTGTGGGCGGGCCGGGGCTGGCCCGTTCTGGGCACACACCAAGCTCCCGGACGTGGGAGCCAGCCGTGTCCCGCAGACCCCCTGACAGCGCGAGCACTGATCGCCATATTTGGGCTGGGGAAGGAATTTCCCTCCAGGGCAGATTGGCAGCAGCCCTGGGGGGTTTTCGCCTTCCTCTGCAGCATGGGGCACGGGTCACTTGCTGGAGGATTCTCTGCACCTTGAAGTCTTCAAACCACGATTTGAGGACGTCAGTAGCTCAGACATAGGTCAGGGGTTTGATACAGGAGTGGGTGGGGGAGATTTTGTGGCCTG
>NW_020691444.1:1535-2328 GCF_002925995.2 Terrapene triunguis
GACGGGGAGATCGAGGGGTGTCTGGGGATGGACAGAAGAGCAGAGGGTGTCTGGGGATGGACAGATAAGGGGGTGCCTGGGGACGGATAAGGGGGTGTCTGGGGACAGATGTACAGACACTCGGATGGCAGAGGGTGGAAGGGGCCGGACAGACAGACAGCTGAGGCCTGCCTGCGGTCCCCGGACACCTGGGTCCCCTCTGACTCAGCCTGGGCTCTGCGTCAGCGGCCCGGTTGCCCCCGCTGTCAATCAGCCGGGCTGAGTGGCGGGTGCCGCCTGCCTGTTATTCTTTCCCTGACTCAGCCGCCCGGGCCCGTCTCGGGGCGACTCCCTTATGTTCCTCCCCCGGCACCAACACAGACACAGACACGGGCCTGTTCGGGGAGAGCAGCTGCTGGGTGGCCTGGCAGGGCCTGTGCCAGGCGGGCGGGCGGGGTCCCGGCTGCTGGGGCCGGTGCCAGCGGGGTGGAGACGGGCTCTGGGAACCTCCCTCCCGCCCAGGGGCTCCCGGCGCCCTTCGCCCTTCACCCGCATGGCAAGTGAGCGAAGGACCCAGCCGGCCCGAGCCAGGCGGCTCCCGGAGCCGGGATTCGAACCCAGGACATGAGACTGAAACGCTCGTCCTTCAGCGCTGTGTGAGGGATCCCTGTCTAACCAGTCGCCCCGCCCCAGAGACAGCCCCAGGATCCCTGTATAACCCCCCCCTAAGTCCTCACCCGGAGCCGGAGCCTCTGGGGTGGGGCGCAGGGGCTGGTTATCCAGGGACCTCTCGCCTGGGGCTGAGATGCAGCCA
>NW_020691445.1:0-7705 GCF_002925995.2 Terrapene triunguis
GGGGCTCCTCCCGTCCTCTTTTTTGCTTGCTGAAATATGGTAACCCTAGGTAATGCAACTTTTTTCTCGATACTGGATGAATGTTAACATTATTCTAGTGTAGTTGTTTGGATGTAATTTTATATAGGTCCTTTATACAGTTCATTTCAGTAGTGCATAAACAGCATTGGACAAAAGCTTGTGTACCGGCATAAGTTTAGGATAATGGTGTACACTTTTTCCTGTTAAACAACAGATACAACATTATTTTCCAGAAACAGCTATTATTATAAGTACTCCACAAAGCAATTCAACTGTCACTAGATAAATGTGTGAACTCTCAATAGCTCCTTCTTAATAGTTTTTCTTAACATACATATATATATATATATAAGCTGAAATAATAATTAAGAAATAAATCCATGTGTTGCAGTTTTATTGGTAACAATCACGGTCCAGATTCTTGCTTCTGTAGCTGAGGGCGCAGCCATCAGTTTTTGCTCTCTGATCCTGGGGCCAGTTCTACAGCAGCTCAGGCCCCTCTATAGGTTAGTGTGGCCTGAGTGTTGCTCTAATTTACACCATGTGGCTGTGGCCTCTGGGGGGCCATATACCAGCCAAGGATTACTGGAGTGCAGTACACTGCAGCTACAACCCTCTTCCACCCCAGCATGCCCCAGACACGCTCCTTGTGCCAGAGGCTGCGGGGCAGTTGAGGTAGGAGCCAGCTATGTTGGTTCTATACCTGCTGTGGATTCCACCACACTGGCCAGCTTCCAGCCCTCTGCACCAGTGGAGCAAATGTCAGTGGGACAGAGCAGGCCAGTGACTATACCCCAGTATTTATTATGTGGGCAGTGTAAGATTTATGGAGCTATTCATGTCCTTACTCTAAAGTGCTTGGGGTTTGTAAGTCATCTGGCAGGTACATGAGTTGTCACTTAGCAGAACCAACTGTTTTTTAAAATGAAGGGGTGTGTGTGCAATGTACAAAATTCAGAGATCAATGACAAAGAAACTACAAGATTCACAATAGTGGGTTCATAGGCTGAATTTTTGAACATACACAGTAAACCAGTGTTCCGATATAAGAATTATGTGGACGTTTTTTATTGTGAAAGCCCCAGGTTGTTTTGAGTCCTGGCTCTACAAACAATTCTGATCCCATACCACTGTAAGTCATCAGAAAAATTGCTCCATGCTTAAGGGTTGATTTTGTGATGCTTTCTCAGAGCATCCAGAACTGTAAATCACTGTGTTACCCCTCTGCCTTGGTGAGAGAGCTTTGCTGGAGCTTGAACTGTGTCTGCTCCCTTCCACACTAGTCCGTCTGCCTTGCCAGCAAACTCCTCGAGACGGTGCCAATCTGAACCTTGCCTTGCAGGGAACATTCAGCAAAGCCCAGTTCCTGAACCCCCTGGAAGACTGTTCCTCTGCAGTATCCAGCCCCAATCACTGAACACTCACAGCAATGACCAAGTCCGCTGCGTCCAAAGAGATGGCGAGTTTAGCTGATGCCCCACCCTTTGCTTTCATATACAGCACTGAGATCATTTTATTATTTAATAAAGAACAGAGATTTAAGTGACAGGAAGCAAGGATAATCCAAATAGAAAATGGGTACAAGTAAAACAATCTGGCTACTTTCTAACTCTTAGCAAATTACGATTCAGGTCTCAAGCAAGTTCTCATTTACAGTCAGGTCTCAGGGTTCTCAACCCACAGATTCCAGGAGCACTGGCATCTTTGTCCAGAAGAGCTGGATCACAAAGGGGTTCTCCAACAAACCTTGGAGCTGTATTCTTTTGAAGTGTATCCCCACATAAAGTTCTTTTCCCCTTGCTGTTTGTGCCCTAGTTAGCTGCTGCCATGCTGTCTTCCTCACCCTTCTCTCAGTTTGCTTTTCCTTGTCTACTCAGATGCCAAGGCAAAGTCCATTGTGTCTGGCTTTAGGTGAATAAACATTCCTTTGTTTACAGCAAACTCTGTTTATCAAATCTGCCCCCAAACCCTCATTTAGGCACACATTGCCAGCACACTTCCCTAACACTTTACATACCATCCATCCATACATCATGCAATGATATTATTGACCAGTGTGTAACCAGCTTTCATTTGATACTATACATGATACTTTTGACAGATAAATACTATGACAGTAATGTGTTAGGGTAGTAAGCATGTCAGAACTGATGGGGGCCCTCTGCCAGTTGGCAATGAGGATCTTTTAGAGTCACAGCTTTTCAAAAGCATTCAGCAACACTGACCTGAACTCCCCCTTCCTTATATTACACATCCAAAGTCAGAATGACAGCACATTCTGTTCAAAAGTTTTATTTTTGCTGAGTAGTTTCACCTACTTAGTCCCTTTTTTCCCCTTTGCAAATTAATCAACAAACATTTATAAGTTCTATTCATTTATTGTGCGGATAATAAAAAAAGCACTTTTCCTTCCATATTTAACTGTGCTAAATAGTCATGATGCATTTGCTTTTCACAAATGTGTGAATCTAAGCTGACACTCTTGAACATTCACAAATAAAAATGATCATGAATATCAAGACAGCAAATTATCACACTTTGTGTGCAGTAATAGTCCTGAATTATTTCACTTTATTCACTTAGTTTCATCAGTGTGCATTTCACTCTGTGGTGAAGGTCAATCCAAGGGCAATGGATCACTTAAATCCTGGTTTGGAGATATTCTATCTTGTATGCTAGATTCGTGTCCTCCTTAGAGAAGGAAGTCAGATAGATAGGAATCACTGCTAGAGATATTTCAGACCTGTCTGTTTAAGGAAAATTACTGTAACTGTAACCCACACACCTCCTGGGTGTAGTGCTCTGTCCCTTCTAGTGGCACCAAGACCACTTAGAGATTAATGAGTCTACTCTACAGCCTCAGCTAAGAGCCGTATGGCTTTTAGTTCATGCAGTACAGGCTCATGCATTTAGCTCCAGAAGTCCCAGGTTCGATCCCGCCCGCTGACGACCGGGGTCTGTTGGCGTTATAAGTGGGGGCTCTGGAGCTAAAGGCATGAGTCTCTACTGCATGAGCTAAAAGCCATACGGCTCTTAGCTGAGCTGTAGAGCAGACTCATTAATTTCTCTCTAAGTGGTCTTGGTGCCACTAGATGGGACAGAACACCACACCCAGGAGGTGTGTGGGTTACATACTTCCCCAGCTGAGGAATCATGTCCCACACTTCAGAGACTTCCCAGTTGAAATCCCAGACGAACCCCTACTTGTAACGCCAACAGACCTCGGTCGTTGGCAGGCAGGATCGAAGCTGGAACCACTGGAGCTAAATGCATGAGCCTCTACTGCATGAGCTAAAAGCCACATGTTATGCAGAAGAGGCTCATGCACTAAGCTCCAGAAGCCCCAAGTTCAATTCTGCCCGACGACGACCAGGGTCTGTCAGCGTTACATAAAGCTTTGCATATTTTCAGATTCCAGGTAGGAGTGGAATGGTGGGTGATAAGCAGATTGGTAGGCTTTCATTAAAGCCGGACTCATTACAATAAGAAATAAGGCACATATTTTTAACAGTGATGGTGATTAAACATTGGAACAAACTCTCAAGGAAAGTGGTGGATTCTTCATCCCTTGAAGTCTTCAAATCCAGACTGGAGGCCTCTCTGGAAGACATGCTCTAGTCAAACACAAGTTGTTGGGTTCAATACAGAGGTAGCTGGGTGTTCTCTGGCCTGTGATATACAGGAGGTCAGACTAGAGTGGTTCTCAACCTTTCCAGACTACTGTACCCCTTTCAGGAGTCTGATTTGTCTTGCATACCCTAAGTTTCACCTCATTTAAAAACTATTTGCTTACAAAATGAGACACAAAAATACAAAAGTGTCACTGCACACTATTACTGACAAACTGCTGACTTTCTCATTTTTACCATATAATTATAAAATAAATCAACTGGAATATAAATATTGTACTTACATTTCAGGGTATAGTATATAGAGCAGTAGAAACAAGTCACTGTTTATATAAAATTTTAGTTTGTACTGATTTTGCTAGTGCTTTTTTGTAGCCTGTTGTAAAACTAGGCAAATATCTAGATGAGTTGAGGTACCTCCTGGAAGTCCGCTGTGTACCCCCAGGGGTACGTGTACTCCTGGTTGAGAACCACTGGACTAGATGATTTCATGGTCCCTTTTGGCCTTAGAATCTATGAATCATTAGTAAGGCTAAGATTTTGTCATGGATGTTTTTAGTAAAAGTCACAGGCAGGTCACGGGCAATAAAGAAAAATTCACTGAAGCCCGTGGCCTGTAGCTGACTTTTACTAAAAATATCCATGACAAAATGGGGAGCTGCTGGGCAGCTGCTGGGATCCAGCTGGGAGCTCTGGGGGACCCCACCACCTGTGGGGGCTCGGAGTTCCAGGGTCCCCCTCCCCCATGGCTCAGAGCAGCTGGGATGTCCAGGGGCCACCCTGCCACTCACGGTGGCCAGGAGCTCCAGGGAGCTGCAAGGGTCCTCTGCCACCTGTGATGGCTAGGAGCTATGGTGGGCCCCCCTGGCCCATTGTGGCCAGGAGCTGTGGGTAGCCCTGTTGCCCATGGTGGCTGGAAACTTGGGGGCCCCCACCACCTGAGGCGGTGGGGGCCCCGAGCTCCCAGTCGCCTGCAGGCTAAAGTCACGGAGGTCTTTGGAAGTCACGGATTCTGTGATTTCCGCGACCTCCATGACAAAATCGTAGCCTTAATCATTAGGGCTCTATTCTTGCACTACATTTTCATCTATATGTGTGGTTTTTTTGATAGTGTCACATGCTGATCGGAGTCTGGCATTATTGGGGTGTGTGTGTGAACGAGACTGTTTGTTAGTGGAAGTTTCACAGGGAGATGAGTAGAACTGTGCTCATGCTTAAGGAGGTTTATTTCATACAAGCCATGCTGGTGAGGTTGGAAAAGACCTTTCAGTTCATGTAGTTACATCTTCGCCCCTAGACAAACTTCCTGAGATAGTAACTGTGACGGGATCCCTAGAATGCCACAGTAACTACATTGAGATTTTAGCTGAGACAGACAGCTCCAGTGAAAGGAGCTGAAAGGATTGATTTGGGAGGAAAGATTAGAGGAATTAAGTATGTATGAGTGAGCTAAACAGCATCTTAGAAGGAACTCATAAATGTATGCAAATATTGGAAGGGTGTAAATCTTAATGAGCTAGATCCAAGGAGGTAAAACTAGGAGTAATGGGAGGAAATTAACATCAGAACAAATTAGGCTGACATGTAGGAATAGTCTCCTGAGTGAGGTTTATCAGAGTTTTTAATATCTCCTAATGGGATTGGTCACTTACTGATTAAGTTACTTAAAATGAGCTAGGCAAAGCATTAGAGACTGTACTGTAAGCAACAATCCTGCATTGCCCCCTGGGGACAGACTAACTGGAAATAAAGGAATTGTTCCCATCTTTTCTTCTGATTTTTCTGATCCGATGAGATGGGAATCCATCCCTAGGCAGTGATTTTTCCAGTGCTTAAATCTTCTTACTCTGAAGAACTTTGAGATCCTACCTACCCCGAAGTTCCTCATCTTTGTGGTAGTTTTTAGCTCATTACTCTTTATCTTACCCAGTTTCAGCTGCCAGAATTACTCATAGACTCACATAGACTCATAGACTTTAAGGTCAGAAGGGACCAATATGGTCATCTAGTCTGACCCCCCGCATGATGCAGGCCACAGAAGCTGACCCCCCCACTTTCCCTTAGCTCTGCTGTTGAAGTCTCCAGATCGTGATCTAAAGACTTCAAGTCGCAGAGAATCTTCCAGCTTGCGACCCCTGCCCTATGCTGCGGAGGAAGGCGAAAAACCTCCAGGGCCACTGCCAATCCACCCTGGAGGAAAATTCCTTCCCGACCCCAAATATGGCGATCAGCAGAACCCCGAGCATACAGGCAAGAATCTCTAGCCAGACCCTCATTTTATCAGCGATGTCCGTTATTGCCTAATTGATTAGAATCACGTAATCCCATCAAACCATTCCCTCCATAAACTTATCTAGCCTAATCTTGAAGCCAGAGAGGTCTTTCGCCCCCACCGTTTCCCTCGGAAGGCTGTTCCAAAATTTCACCCCTCTGACGGTTAGAAACCTTCGTCTAATTTCAAGCCTAAATTTCCCCACGGACAGTTTATATCCATTCGTTCTCGTGTCCACATTAGCACTGAGCTGAAATAATTCCTCTCCCTCCCTGGTATTTATCCCTTTGATATATTTAAAGAGAGCAATCATATCCCCCCTCAGCCTTCTTTTGGTTAGGCTAAACAAACCAAGCTCCTCGAGTCTTCTTTCATAGGAAAGGTTTTCCATTCCTCGGATCATCCTAGTTGCCCTTCTCTGTACCCGTTCCAGTTTCAGTTCATCCCTTTTAAACATAGGAGACCAGAACTGCACACAGTACTCCAAGTGAGGTCTCACCAGCGCCTTGTATAACGGAAGCAGCACCTCCCTGTCCCTACTAGAAATACCTCGCCTTATGCATCCCAAGATCGCATTAGCTTTTTTCGCAGCCACGTCGCATTGCCGACTCATAGTCATCCTGCGATCAACCAGGACTCCGAGGTCCTTCTCCTCCTCAGTCACTTCTAACCTATGCGTCCCTAGCTTATAACTAAAATTCTTATTAGTCATCCCTAAATGCATCACCTTACACTTCTCACTATTAAATCTCATCCTATTACTAATACTCCAATTTACAAGGTCATCCAAGTCTCCCTGCAGAATATCCCGATCCTTCTCCGAGTTGGCAATGCCTCCCAACTTTGTGTCATCCGCAAACTTTATCAGCCCACTCCTACATTCGGTTCCGAGGTCAGTAACGAATAGATTAAATAAAATCGGACCCAGAACCGAACCTTGAGGAACCCCACTGGTGACCTCCCTCCAATCTGACAGTTCACCTTTCAATACTACCCTCTGCAGTCTCCCCCTTAACCAGTTCCTTATCCACCTCTGGATTTTCCTATCGATCCCCATCTTATCCAATTTAACCAATAATTCCTCATGCGGAACCGTATCAAACGCTTTACTAAAATCGAGGTATATTAGATCCACTGCATTTCCTTTATCTAGAAGGTCTGTTACTTTCTCAAAGAAGGAGATCAGGTTGGTTTGGCACGACCTGCCTTTCGTAAACCCATGTTGTAATGTGTCCCAATTGCCATTCACCTCAAGGCCCTTAACTACTTTCTCCTTCAAAATTTTTTCCAAGACCTTACATACTACAGAAGTTAAACTAACAGGCCTGTAGTTACCCGGGTCACTTTTTTTCCCCTTCTTGAAAATAGGAACCACATTAGCTATTCTCCAGTCCAACGGTACCACCCCCGAGTTTACAGATTCATTAAAAATTGTCGCCAAGGGGCTTGCAATTTCTCGCGCCAGTTCCTTCAGTATTCTAGGATGAAGATCATCCGGTCCGCCCGATTTAGTCCCGTTTAGCTGGTCAAGTTTGGCTTCCACCTCTGATACTGTAATGTCTATCCCCCCTCCTCTATTCCCCTCTGTCCTACTCCCTCTATTCCTAAACCCTTCATTAGCCTTATTAAAGACCGAAGCAAAATATTCATTTAGATATTGTGCCATGCCTAGATTACTGTTAATTTCCACTCCATCCACATTCTTCAGCGGTCCCACTTCCTCTTTCTTTGTTTTCTTAGACCCTGCCCCCGCTCTATGAACATCTCAAAGCTACTTGGGCCC
>NW_020691446.1:0-3285 GCF_002925995.2 Terrapene triunguis
CTAGCCTCGGTACTGTGGACGCGGTCCGCCGAACTAATGCACTTAGAGCATTTTATGTGGGGGGACACACAATCGGCTGTATACAACCGATTTCTATAAAACCGGCTTCTATAAATTCGACTTAATTTCGTAGTGTAGACATACCCTAAGACAGACAGGACCCCTGTAATCATCTGTTCTGACCTACTGTAGTCACACCCCCAGGGCACCCTGTAGCCACACCCCCAGAGCACCATACAGGGCAGAGGCAGTAGCGTAGCTAGCGGGATGCAGGGGAAGCAGCCACTTCCCCTCAGCACATGTTCCATAAGCGGCGCCTTTCCAAAAGCGGCCCGAGGAGCGGGGGGGAGACGGGGACTCAGGCTGGTGGCCCGCAGCGCAGCCGGCAGCCATGGGGGGGCGGCAGGCGCGGCCGGAGGAGCGGGGGGGCCACGGGGGTGGCACGGCAGGGCCGGAGGAGCCATGGGGGGGGGAGGGGCGGGGCGGCCGGTGGAGGAGCCAAGGGGGGCGTGGCCAGAGGAGGAGCCAAGGGGGGTGGCGCCTTTTTTATGTTTGCTCTCCCTCCTCTTAGAAGCTGGCTACGCCACTGGGCAGAGGGCACCGCTCACTGAACTGCTGGCCCTCCCCACCTGCCATGTGGAGCTGGGAGGATTCAGACCTCAAGTGCTCACCTGTGGTGTTGGGTGGGTGGCATCAGCCCCGGTGCTCTCGCACTGAGCCAGGGCCCAAGAGTTCTGACAATCCCACCAGCACCATTGTGACCTGGATGCTTCCTGACGCTGATAACAGCAAATGAGGGAGAGAAGTGGGAAATGCACAGAAGCTTTTGACAAGCCTGTCACAGCATGGAGCGAGCGCTAACAAGGCCAAGTGTGGGCTTTTTAAACAAATCACTGTCATACTGCAGGCAGAGCATCAGTCAACACGGGCGCGCAAGTCACCAGGAAAGGTTAATGCAAAAGTGGAAGCCTCAGCACCAGAGAATGTCACGACTGTACCATGTTCAGGACTGATCCATTCCTCTTCCCATCCCCTTGCTGGTGTCACACCCTAGGAACATCTCCTTCCAGCTGGCGGGCAGCAGACTGTGCAATAGCCACTGCAGGACTTTGGCGGGGTGAGTTTCAGGGCACATGTTGACTGCCCACTGCAGCACTGCAGCAGGTTGAGGCTCTGTGCAGAACTCACACAGGACGCGAGAGAGCCCTTTGCACCCCACTCGGAGAGCTGCGTAAAGTGCTGATGCATAGACACTAGCAGAAGATGCAGAGAAACCCATGCCCAGGATGTTCCCAGGGTCACTAGAGCTAGTGGGTCTGTTCGATGCCAGCCTGCAGCACTCCTTGCCTGGCGTGATGGAAGTCCACAAGCAGGGCGTGCCTGTTTCATCTCAGTCCCAGCGGAGACTGGCTGGGCAGGGAGCAAAGCCTGAGATAATTGCTAGTGCCGAGTCCCTCCAGCTGGCTGTACACCAAGAAATGGAACCACTGCTGAAAGTGGATTTGGGCCCTGACTCCCCCAGAATAGTGCTGAGACTGGCTCACATGCTAGTACAGGCCAGCCAAGCTGCTCTTGCACAGAGCCTGTCCGAGGCTCAATGGAAGCAAATCCCGCTGATCCCACTGGGCAACCCCTGTGGCTACGGGGCCATGCACGCATCCTTGTGCCATGTGGAGAGGTGGCTCCAGTGTTGGGATGGTCTGGGGGCTGCTCCCCTGCCTCGGCTTCTAGCCTCCCTGCAGGCACCTTGCTCCACGGGTTCTGCTCCTCGAACAGCCCTGCCTGGCCCCTTTCCCTGCTTCTCATGCTGACCCCCTGCACTGTCTGTTTGCAGTGCACCAGCCTTTGCCCCTCCTGGTCTCTCCCTGCCTCATCACTCAGTCACCCCGGCCAGTGTGGGGCCAGGCCAACCCTCCAGCACTCTTGGTGCCAGGGGCAGCAGGTTTGTATAATTTTTGGTGGTGCCCCTGCCCCCCCCACCACACCTGCCTTGTAAGCCGATATATAAAATAATGTAAAAATGTGAGGGCTCTGGGGTGGGGCTGGTGATGAGAGGTTTGGGGTGTGAGAGGGGTTCAGGCAGAGGTTGGGGTGCAGGGGTGAGGGCTGTGGGGTGGGGCTGGGGATGAGGGGTTTGGAGTCTGGGAGGGGGCTCAGGGCTAGGGCAGAGGGTTGGGGTGAGGGGTGAGGGCTGTGGGGCGGGGGGTGCAGGCTCTGGGGTGGGGCGGGACTGGGGTGAGGGGTTTGGGGTGCAGTCAGGCTGCCTCGGGGATGGAGCCAGAGAGGAGGACTCCCTCCAGCCCTCTCCCCGCCGGCAGCAGCGAGCTCCGGGGGAGGGGCCTCCCTCTCCCCCCAGGCAGCACACTCACCTCACGCCACTGTCACTGCACATGCTCCTAGGGCCCCTCTCAGGTCCAGGAAGCCCCCTCGCCTCCCCTGCAATGGGTGCTGGGGGGGAGGCTGCCATCACATGTGCACCTCCTCCCCTACTGCTGCCCCTCACTGTAGCCTCACTGTGGGTGGGGGATGGGGCTGCCACTTGCCCAGCATGGGGCAGGAGCAGTGATTATGGGCAGGGGAGCCCCTGTGCTGGTAGTGGGTCTTGCCGGAAAAGGGAAGGGTCTGAGGCGGAAGGGGTCAGCCTGCCCTGGCATTAGTGGATGGGGGGCATTAGGACCCTGTGGCGGCAGTTGATGCCCGGAGCCAGAGCTGCAGAGCTGCAGGGGAGAGGCAGGGACACTCCGGGACCCGGGGGAGGCGCGTGGAGGGAGCAAGTGGGGGTCGGGGGACACTTGGGGGAGGCGCACAGGGATGGCAGGAGGGGCTGGGGAAGAGACCTGGCCCCAAACATTGGTGGTGCCGGGCCCCTGGGCCCTGAATATTGCTGGAGCCCAGGCACCACTGGCCCATATAACTCGCCGCTCCTGCTTGGTGCAGCTAAAAGCTCCTTCCCAAACCCTCATTGGCAAGGAGCTGGCAGGTGGCTGCCTGGGGGAAAGTGAGCAGAGACAGGCATGAACATGGCCAGTGTGCAGCCTACTGGCCAGTTAGGGAAGTGGGCCACCACGAAGGCTGGGTGGTGGCTGAGGTAGGGAGACCCGGGCCCTCCCTACTCCATCGGGTCCCAGCCCAGGACACTGGCAGTGGCGAGTGTGCTCATCACTGAGTCAGCAGGGATCCAACTAATGTTCAGTTCTATAACACTGCTCTACAGCCAAAATGCTTCTGAAATAAATGTAGTCAAACTTTACTAATTCTGGGTCACTGAGAACGAAAATGATGCTT
>NW_020691447.1:0-1634 GCF_002925995.2 Terrapene triunguis
CAGTGACCTTCTGACTCCAGCTCCACTCCTTTCCCCTGTGAAAGCCACATCACCCAGGGCTCCCTGATGGCCATGTGAATGTGAGGCAATAAGAATCCATCCCATTCTGTTGTTGATTGAATATTGCTGTATAATCCCCTCAAATTTCCCCACCTTTCTCTTGAACTGTTGAATGGTGACATAAAATCTCCCCAGATGTTGGTGCTTCTCTCTTACATTGGCAAATATTTAGTTTGTGCCCCATTTTCTCCTCAGTTCTGAAATACTAATATCAAATTCTTTAAAATCTTCCCGCTTTTCTCTGCAGGTGTCTGACTGAGATCAGGGCTCTTATCATACTGAGCGTGGCTCAGGCCTTGCCTAAGATCATGTCCCCCAGTGTGCCGGGCACTGCACAAACCCTGAACGAGTTTGGGACACTCATTGTGCCAGGAACTGCACAGACGCCTACAGGGAACAGGGACTTTGTTACGCAGGACTCTGCACAGACACTAACCAAGATCAGGGTCCCCATTGTGACAGGTGCTGAACAGACACCAAGGGTATCTCTACCCTGCCATTAAAACCCCCCAGCTGGTCCATGCCAGCTGACTAAGGCTCACAGAGCTCAGGTGAAGGGGCTGTTTAATTGCAGTATAGATGTCTGGGCTCGGGCTGGAGCCAGGCTGTAGGACCCTGCGAGGTGGGAGGGTGCCAGACCTTGGGCTGCAGCCCAAACCGGAACATCTACACCACAATTAAACAGCCCTGCAGCCTGAGCCGTGTGAGCCCAAGTCAGCGGGCACGGGCCAGCCGCCAGTGTCTGACTGCAGTGTAGACATGCCCACTGTGACAGAGAGTCCTTGCCACAAAAAGCTCAAAGGCTAAATAGGCAAATGGTGGGAGGCTGCTCTCCATTTTACAGATGGGGAAACTGAAGCTCTAAGACCTGAAGTAATTTGCTCAAGTTTGCATTTAGAATTTGGGGCAAAACTGGGAAATAAACCCAGATTGTTTGAATTCTTGCCTCTCCCCTTAACTCCAAGCCCAGCTTGTGTGTATACAGCATTCTTTTGGTCTGTGTTTGCATTGCATTGGCTTCCAAGGGAGGTTGTGGAATTTCCTTCACTGGAGGTCTTTAAGATCAGGTTAGATACACCAGTCTAGGAATGTTTAGGGATACTTGGTCCTTCCTCATCACAGGAGGCTTGAGTAGACGACCTCTCAAGATCCTCTCCACGTCTACATTGAAATAATTCTGTTTTCTGCTGTGTCCTGTTCTATGCTGAGCTGTTTTGCATGGTGCCATTTGGAACTGTAATTGCACCATGTTGTGTTGCATAGTTTTATGGTGCATTGTTTTGCCTCAGCATGTTGGGTGCCTGTGTTGTGTTGGTTTGAGTTGAGCTCTTTTTCATTGGGTAATTTTGTCCTACGGTGTGTGTGTTAGCATTGTGTTGTTTTCTTTTCCTTTGTATTGTCATTTTATGCTGTGGTGGTTTTTTTTTTTCTGGATTGCCTGAAATTATGTTGTGGTGGGTTTTATTCTGTATGTTGTGTTTTATACGTATATATTCCATAGCATCAAAGACATGTAGGGCTGGACAGGACCTCAAGCTGTCATCAAGTCCATCTCTCTCTACTGAGGCAGGACC
>NW_020691448.1:0-4442 GCF_002925995.2 Terrapene triunguis
TCCGTCATCTCCCTCCCTGACTTTGACGTAAGTGGCCTCTGAGCCCAGCTTCCTGACTCCAGGCGTAGGCGGGCTGGCTCCAACGGGCTGGAGGATCTGCTGCTGCAGGGGCTGTGGGTTAGGAGTGTTCCTCTTGGGGAGGCAGAGTCAGAGCAGAGAATGAGCCTGGCTTGAGTCAAGTTCTTCTTGTCCTGGTTAAGTGGCGACTCTCACTTTTAAGGGGAGCATGCTCCAGGTTCTTGCCTTCTTGTCATCCTGGAGCAGCTGGGGAAGCAAATCCTCATGGAGGGCCCTGCCTGCATCCCTGTTCTCCGGGCTCCCTTGCGGGCAGAGAGAATTAAGGATCCAGCTCTAGCTCCTATCCTCTAGCATCTCCTGCAGAGGGGCTGAGGGGAAGGAGAGTCCTGGCCCGGGGGGGACTGGGAGCTGACAGGAAAATGCTGATGGAGTCCCCTCTCCCTCTCCCTTCCATTAGAACTCAGCCGAATTCCCCAGGATGGGCCACCACGTGGCACAGCTGGCTCTGTGCGTCGGTGACCCAGACGAGGACATCAGCCGGCAGGCCAGGGAGGGGGTTTACCGTCTCTACCAGCTCCTGCTGCGCCAGAGGGGTAAGGAACCCGGCTGGGAACTGGCACCCGCTAGACGAGTGAGACTGGGACCCCAGCCAATTTCTCTCCGAGTGACCCCGGCTGGCGGATAAGTCTCTCTCTATCGCTTTCTGTGTTCTCCACCACCCCCGCAGTTCTGTTGGGCTCTGCCCACTGTGCAGCCACCAATGGGATTGGAAGGACACAAGCCCTGCAACCAGAATGACCAATGTGTATGTGTCTCTCTCTTTCCCAGACCTGAACATCCATGAGGTCGAAGACCTTTGGTGCTGGGACTGGCACCAGGACACCAGGCTCCTCGGCTATAAGAACACAGCCAGGGTGGGGGAGGTAAGGACACTCTGCCAGGGCACGGCACAGCTCTGCAGGGCAGGTGGCTGCCTCCTGGAGCCATGCCACGGAGTTGCCGTTCTAGGCCAGGATTTGGAGCCTGGTTCGGGGCAATCTGCTGAAGCCTCACATCTGGTTGGTTTCAGGTTTTTGCCAAATTTTTCTCGGAGGGGCAGAGAAGTTTCTT
Source organism: Terrapene triunguis (assembly GCF_002925995.2). Taxonomy (NCBI): domain Eukaryota; kingdom Metazoa; phylum Chordata; order Testudines; family Emydidae; genus Terrapene; species Terrapene triunguis. Next base: position 1,129 of record NW_020691448.1, read on the forward strand.
CCTGCAGACAGCAGTGCTGGCCATGCACGACCCCCTGCTGCGTGTCAGCCAGGCTGGGCTGCTCCTTACTTACTCCCTCCTGGGGCAAGCCCAGCAGCTGATGGGGAACAAGGTGAGCAGCTGCATTAGACTCAGGAGATTGGGGCGGGGCCCAGGCCTCATTCCCATCCTCTGGCCATTCGCCGGCCTGGCAGCAAGGCGACTGGTGGGGAATGAGAGTGAGAGAAGGTGCTCCTGGGAAGGGAGATGAATTCACCTCCATGAGCAGGAGGGAGCCAGCTTGTCCCCGGAGCAGCTCCAGCCCAGCTCTTTAGCAAGGCTAATGAATGACAAGCATTGCCTCAGCACGGACTTCTGTTCTTGGGAAGGGCAGCAGAGTCCTCTACGTGCCCTCTGCGAGCCTCTCCTGTCACCCGCGCCACCTCCCAGAGTTGTTCCCGTCACTGGCAGCCTGGGAGGCCAAGGACTGAGGGGTGATGGCGACTGACCGGGCAGTTCTGAGGCACATGGGCGGGGGACGCTCGTCCTGCTGCCGGCAGGGCTGGACTCGCTCTAGAGAGAACGGGAGGATTCAGTCAGCAGGGGCTGCTGATCTGCCCCATTCACCAGGGCTGCCATCCTGCGGCTTCAGCATCAGTGGCTGGGATGCCTTGGGGAAAGGTCTCAAGCACTTCACTGCTGCTAGAATCCCTCCACCCCCCCCCCCCGCTAGAGCCCCCTCCCTGCCCAACCTGGGTAGGGGTGGAGGAGAGTGGTCAGAGAACTTGAGCTGTGGATTGGCGGTGGAACAGCTGTCAGGGGCACTGGGTGGGAGGTGGCAGGAGCTCCCCCTACAAGGAGGTTGTTGACACTGGAGGTCCCTAGAAAGGACAACAAGACTCCATTCTGGGAGTCAGGAGGGGGACTTCATCCCTCAGAGGTGCGCGGGTGCTGGGTGGAATTGCTGCTGGTCCCAGGTGCCCTTAATTCCCCCTGATTCCACGGGGGCGTCTGAGTCTCTGACAGGTCCTCGTTCCCTTGCAGCAGGAGGACGTCACGGCCAACATAATGAACCAACTTCACATCATCCGGCACTTGCGCCAAGTGCCGGAGGCGCTGCAGGAGTTCTGCCTCCAAGGCCACCAGCAACTCCTCCTCCCTCTAAACGGGGAGTGTAGTGAGACTGAGTGGCCTCCCTCTGAGCAGGAGAGCGAGGGCCCCTCTACACACCACTTGGAGGGCGCAGCCTATATCACCCCAGCCCCCTCGCCTGTTGGCTGCCCACCGGGGCCTCTGGTAGACTCTGTTGCGACTGAGCGGCCTCCCTCCGAGCAGGAGAGCGAGGGACCCCCTACACGCCACTTGGAGGGCGGAGCCTATATCACCCCGCCCCCCTCACCATAAGGACCGGGGCGTGGCCGGAAACATAAAAGGCCGGCCCTGCACCACAGCTGGGGGACAGCCGGCAACAGAGGAGGACACTTCGCCTGTTCTCTAGAGGCCCCTAACCCTAACCCCAACCCCAGACATGGACGAGGACTGGCCCGGAGTACCCGCTGCGGTTTACCCCGAGGAGCCGGAAGAGGCCTGGAGGCCACAGGTACCAAACCCCGGGGAGGCAGGAAGTAGCCCAGGGGCAGCCCGGGAGCTGCTGGCTGCAGAGCCCGGCGTGACTCAGTTGGTGTGTTGCGGCTGGATCCCCGCCGACGCAGGGGCAACCAATCCTGCCCCTGCCAGCGCCTTGGGCTGGGACGCGGGGGAGGAGGGTGGGACCGCGTCCCCCTGCCACCCCACCCCGGGTGGCTGACCCCCTACATGGTGCAAGGAGGCTCTAGCCCAGTACAGGAATTGTTTGTTGGCTGGTCACCGGGGCCCCGCCCAGACTAGAGCCAGCCCTGTCAAGTCTGTCTGTTTGCTGGCTGCCAGGGTTCCACCCAGGCCAGGGCCCGCCCTGGAAGTCTGGTTGTTTGTGGGGTGCTTGGGCCCCGCCCAGGCCTGAGCCACCCCTGATACACTGCGTTGAGGGGCTGACCACTTGAGCGACCTCAGCCCAGCAGCGCCGGCTCTACCATTTTTGCCGCCCCAAGCAAAAAAAACAACAACAACGCTCGGACTGCCAAAGCGAGCAAAAAGAAAACCAAAAAAAACCCCAACCACTTGGACTGCCGCCACCCGAACTGCCGAAGCAGAAAAAAAACCAACAACAACGCTCAGACTGCCGCAACCCGAACTGCCGAAGTGCAAAAAACAAAAAAGTCGCCCGGCCTGTGCTGCCCCGAGAATGGACGGAATGCCGCCCCAGGCATGTGCTTCCTCCGCTGGTGCCTGGAGCCGGCCCCGCAGCCTGGTTGGGACAGCTGATCGCTGAGGTGGGGCGGCTGCTCCACCCCCATGCAAGAGGGCGCTAGAGTAGGCCAGAATGGCTGCGCAAGCCGGCAGCCAATCAGGGAAGGGCCTACTGAGAGCCAATCAGGGCTGAGATTAGAGCCAGCCAATCAGGGCTAGGCTAGGCCCTATATAATGGCTGCCCAGGAGAGCAGCAGGTAGTCTGTCCCAGAACTTCATGGGGGAAGGTCTGTCTCCAGAGCAGGAGACCAGCACCTTGGGCTGGGCAGTTCTGCACTCGGCCATCCGGTGGCCGAGACAAATTGTAACCGGCCCTTGAGACAAGGGGCTAGCCTTTGGGGGTTGCGGTTGGCCACTGAGGCAGGTGCAAGGACTGTTGCTAACCCCCACCCCCTGGAATGGGGTGAGGATGGACTAGTGGGCACTGCCGGAGGGGCAGTGGCCTGAAGGACACTGTCAAGCGGGGAGCAACGCGGGTCCAGATGCCAACGGAGGACAAGAGACAGATGGGACACTGCCAGCAGAGGGTGCTCCCCATGGACTGAGCTAATTCCCGGGGTGACCAACGGGAGGCGCCATGGTGGTGAGTCCCAACCCCGTCACAACCGCCCAGCCCTATTGTGGGCCCCCCGCTACCCTGCAGACTCTGGTCCGGCCCAGACTGGCCTCCCTCTGAGTGGGAGAGCGAGAGACTCCTACAGGGAGCTAGTGGAAGGGGAAATGGAGCCCCCTGGCACTCACAGAAACTCTCTTCCCCTCTCTGTGGAGCAGGGTTCTTCCCTCTGCCCCCCAAATTCCTTCATATGGGGCAGGACCTCTTTCCCTTGCACCTACTCCCCTCCCCCCTTTCCTTGATTTACCCCCCTCCCATTCCCGCTGCGCCCAGGCAGAGCTCTCCCTGTCCCATATGGTGCAGAAAGGCCCTTGTGTCAGGGCCACTGGAGCTCGGAAAGCTCCACTTTTGAGGAGGTGGGGGTGGGACAGAGGCT